>NW_026683480.1:42500-46919 GCF_030247195.1 Topomyia yanbarensis | reverse complement strand
GTCGTTGATCATATGGCATAGAAACCTACAAGACTTGCTAGCGTGATCTCACGTTGGCATCTTATTGAGACTCTTACCAGACAAAGCCTTTGTGCGGTGTCATACAGCAAGTATCTGAGATACTGGAACGCTGGTGGCATTGCTAAGCATCAATATATGATTTCGATACCTGAGACCTCCTACAAACGATAGGTTTACAGGCTGGGAGTTGCGAGTTGCAGAGAGGTGTACATTTCGATCCTCTCAGACTACCCTTGCTTGGAGGTTGTAAGTGTGTTGTTTGTGTGTTGTGTTGTGTTGTTTGCATACACAATAACATGGGACAGGCACTTAGCTAGCGGGTGTGATGTTGTGTGGTATGTGTATGGCCTAGTGCAGAGAGTGCACAGGCGGCCGTACATGTATGGAATTTGATTTTTTTTATCACACTAAACGCCGTAAAGTATGCTACACAACAAGCGCAAACCAAGCCAAGGGATAGGAGAATATTAGGAGGAGCGAGTGATTGAACTTATAAAAATATAAAAATAATTCAGCTGAGGTAAAACTATAGGTGGTGGCAGGTGACCCCTACCCCTACTGGGGCTGGTGCGATTATAACTGCCATAGTCTGTGACAAGTACTGGCTATATGACCGGTACATCATATGTACCGTGGTGTACAGAGAAACAAAGGACTACCATAGGCGGGTGTTAGCAGAAATCTGAGTGATAGGCCTAGTCCGTATGCTACGTCTGTACTGCTTGCGACGACGACGACGGGCAATATAAGAGACATAGTCCGAACTTATACAAAATGTAAAACAACACCTTTCGATGCCCATAGTATGTGATCGGTACCAGCAGTACATCGGTACATCATATGCTGCTCGTGCATACTAGGTTGAGGCATAGTCCGAACTTATAGGAAAAAATACTGAGTTGAGCCATAGTCCGAACTTATAAAAAATAATTTAAATCTCGATACCATCGAATGGCGAGCGACAGGCAAAGGCATACACTACGTATGTGCTGCGAGCGACGGGCAATATGAGAGATAGTCTGAACTTGTAAAAAAATTTCGATCTCGTTACCATCGAATGGCGAGCGACAGGCAAAAGCATACACTACGTGTGTGCTGCGAACGATGGGCAATATGAGAGATAGTCTGAACTTGTAAAAAAATTTCGATCTCGTTACCATCGAATGGCGAGCGACAGGCAAAAGCATACACTACGTGTGTGCTGCGAACGATGGGCAATATGAGAGATAGTAGGAACTTATAAAAAATAATTTCAATCTCGATGCCATCGAATGGCGAGCGACAGGCAAAAGCATACACTACGTGTGTGCTGCGAGCGACGGGCAATGTGAGAGATAGTCTGAACTTATAAAAAATAATTTCGATACCATCGAACGGCAACCCCAGCTCACGACAAGCAAAAGCATACACTACGTGTGTGCTGCAAGCGACGGGCAATGTGAGACATGGGTTTGAAATTAGGCAAAATGTAAAACACACATCTTGATGCCATCCGTCTCGACTGCGAGAGCGACCGGCAGTAGCAAGTGAACATGTAGGGGAAAGATCCGCACAAAGCAGAATGCAAAACTTCTCTCTACCTGCCGGCTGTAAGAGCGGTTCTCTCTCTCCGAGAGCGACAACAACTGACATGCACTGAAGCACCGCACAAAGAGGAATGCAAAATGTAAAACAAACCTCGATGGCATGGTATGTGATCGGTAGCAGCAGTACGCTGGTACATCAGATGCCGGTCGTGCACACTTATGAGGCATAATGCGAAGTTAGGCAAAATGTAAAACACACCTCGATGGCATGGTATGTGATCAGTAGCAGCAGTACGCTGGTACATCAGATGCTGGTCGTGCACACTTATGGGGGCAATATGCGAGGTTAGGCAAAATGTAAAACACACCTCGATGGCATGGTATGTGATCAGTAGCAGCAGTATGCCGGTACATCAGATGCCGGTCGTGCACACTTATAAGGGCAATATGCGAAGTTAGGCAAAATGTAAAACAACACAACATCTCGATGCCTTCATATTGCGAGTGATAGGCAAAACCATCCATTATGTCTGTACTGCGAGCAACGGCAGTATGAGACATAGTCCGAACTTATAAAAAATAATTTCGATGCCATCGAACGGGGAGCGACAGGCAAAAGCATACACTGCGTGTGTGCTGCGAGCGACGGGTAATATGAGAGATATTATGAACTTGTAAAAAAATTTCGATACCATCGAATGGCAACCCCAGCTCACGACAAGCAAAAGCATACACTACGTATGTGCTGCGAGCGACGGGCAATATGAGAGATAGTCTGAACTTGTAAAAAAATTTCGATACCATCGAACGGCGACCCTAGCTCACGACAAGCAAAAGCATACACTACGTATGTGCTGCGAGCGACGGGCAATATGAGAGATAGTCCGAACTTATAAAAAATAATTTCGATACCATCGAATGGCAACCCCAGCTCACGACAAGCAAAAGCATACACTACGTGTGTGCTGCGAGCGACGGGCAATATGAGAGATAGTCTGAACTTGTAAAAAAATTTCGATACCATCGAATGGCAACCCCAGCTCACGACAAGCAAAAGCATACACTACGTATGTGCTGCGAGCGACGGGCAATATGAGAGATAGTCCGAACTTATAAAAAATAATTTCGATACCATCGAATGGCAACCCCAGCTCACGACAAGCAAAAGCATACACTACGTGTGTGCTGCGAGCGACGGGCAATATGAGAGATAGTCTGAACTTGTAAAAAAATTTCGATACCATCGAACGGCGACCCTAGCTCACGACAAGCAAAAGCATACACTACGTGTGTGCTGCGAGCGACGGGCAATGTGAGAGATAGTCTGAACTTATAAAAAATAATTTCGATACCATCGAACGGCAACCCCAGCTCACGACAAGCAAAAGCATACACTACGTATGTGCTGCGAGCGACGGGCAATGTGAGAGATAGTCCGAACTTATAAAAAATAATTTCAATCTCGATGCCATCGAACGGCAACCCCAGCTCACGACAAGCAAAAGCATACGCTACGTGTGTGCTGCGAGCGACGGGCAATATGAGAGATAGTCTGAACTTATGAAAAATAATTTCGATACCATCGAACGGCAACCCCAGCTCACGACAAGCAAAAGCATACACTACGTATGTGCTGCGAGCGACGGGCAATATGAGAGATAGTCTGAACTTGTAAAAAAATTTCGATACCATCGAATGGCAACCCCAGCTCACGACAAGCAAAAGCATACACTACGTATGTGCTGCGAGCGACGGGCAATATGAGAGATAGTCCGAACTTATAAAAAATAATTTCGATACCATCGAATGGCAACCCCAGCTCACGACAAGCAAAAGCATACACTACGTGTGTGCTGCGAGCGACGGGCAATATGAGAGATAGTCTGAACTTGTAAAAAAATTTCGATACCATCGAACGGCGACCCTAGCTCACGACAAGCAAAAGCATACACTACGTGTGTGCTGCGAGCGACGGGCAATATGAGAGATAGTCTGAACTTGTAAAAAAATTTCGATACCATCGAATGGCAACCCCAGCTCACGACAGGCGAAAGCATACACTACGTATGTGCCTGCCTGCGACACGGCAGTCAGTCTGAGAGAGAAGTTAGGCAAAATGTAAAACACACCATCTTCGACTGCGAGAGGCGACCCGACCGGCGGTAGCAAGTGAGCGAGCATGCGGGATGCTTCCCGCACAAAGAGGAATGAAAAAATTTCTCTCACTGTACCTCTGTCTGCCTGCCTGCCGGTTGTACGGGCGCGCTCTCTTTCTCGCTCTCCGCGAGCGACAGCAACCGACCAGGGTGGAAGCACCGCACAAAGAGGAATGGAAAATTTCCTCCACTGTACTGCAACCACAGCCCGGCAGGCGGTAGCGTAGCCACCATGTACGTTTAGCTTGTTTGCATGCCGGATAGGGGATGGGTGAAATGTAATAGGTGTATCGCGCGGATGGAATTTTCGCCTACTTGGATATTTTTGCCATGTTCGATGTGTTCCGGCGGAATGTAGCACTTGAACCGCGTAACCGCTCTGAGTTGATAGGACATTTTTTGAATGGCCCATTCCAAAGTTACAGGCGACGGGAGATATGACGAAAAAGTCACTATACGGCATTCGAACGAGCCTAGTAGCCTTTGCCCATCACCAAAATATCGGCCCCGTACTCGTAGTATCAATGCCGGCTGAGATGGGTTGACCGCGGGCAGTCGGTACCCGGTACCCACCCATCGAGCCGACCTGACACGCAGCGACATACACCACACCTCGGCCGATCGACTCGACCGTAGGGGTGGTGATGATTATTAGCAGCGTAAATGGCAGTAGTAAATTAATCCTCATGTTGATGAAAATCTATCTATAGGGAGTG
>NW_026683480.1:25000-32500 GCF_030247195.1 Topomyia yanbarensis | reverse complement strand
GAATCCGGCCATAAAGCTTACGAATGCAAAGGCCTAGACAGGAGTAAGCTATGTCGTAGATGCGGCGAGGAGGGGCATAAAGAGCGGGGGTGCACTAAGGCATATAAGTGCCTTATCTGCACCTCTAAGAAGCAAGCCCATAAACATGCTATGGGCGGACCTTCGTGTCCCTTCGGCGAGTTAAATAAGAAGAAGCCGTGAGAGTCACACAGCTAAATCTTAACCATTGTGCAGCAGCCCAACAGCTGCTGTGGCAGTCGGTCTCGGAGTCGAGGACAGATGTCGCCCTCTTATCAGACCCGTACAGCATCCCTGCCGGCAACGGCAATTGGGTGTCGGACGGGTCTGGAATGGTGGCAATCTGTACAACGGGAAGGTTCCCGGTTCAAGAGGTAATACACCCCTCCGCCGAGGGTGTGGCGATTGCCAAGATCAATGGTGTGTTCTATTGCAGCTGCTACGCCCCACCAAGGTGGCCAATAGAACAGTTCTACCAGATGATCGACAGGCTCTCGTCGGACCTCGTGGGCCGGAAACCGGTAGTAATAGCGGGAGACTTCAACGCTTGGGCAGTGGAGTGGGGCAGCCGCTGTACAAATAGCAGGGGTCAAGCGCTAATGGAAGCGTTTGCGAAACTCGATACTGTGCTAGCTAATGATGGCTCCGCTAGTACATTCCGTAGAAACGGAGTGGAGGCGTGGATTGATTTGACCTTTGCCAGCCCGAGTCTGGCTCCAGGCATGGAATGGAGGGTAGACGAAGGCTACACCCATAGTGATCATTTAGCAATCCGCTTTAAGATCAACTATGGTGTGCAGCATCCGAGGGCGGGAGATCCCTGTCAGGTACGCGGGTGGAAGTCCAATCACTTCGACAGCGAAGCTTTCACCGCGGCCCTGGGACTGGAGGCCAACACCGACAGTCTAAGCGGGGATGCGCTGGTAGCTGTTCTATCACGCGCGTGCGACGCCACTATGCCGAGAAAAACACTGCCAAGAAACGGTAGATGCCCGGTATACTGGTGGAGTGCCGAGATTGCAGCTCTACGGTCAGCCTGTCTCAGAGCTAGACGTAGGATGCAAAGAGCTCGCACCGAGGATGCAAGAGAGAACCGCCGTGAAGTGTTTCGAGCTGCGAAATTAGCCCTTAACAAGGCTATTAAAAGCAGCAAGAGAGCGTGTTTCGACAACCTGTGTGAGAGTGCCAACGCGAATCCGTGGGGTGACGCCTACCGGATTGTGATGGCCAAGACCAAAGGGGGCTCCTCACCCCCAGAACGGTCTCCGGACCGGTTGGCAACGATTATCGAAGTACTCTTCCCGTCTCGAGCCACAAGCCCCTGGCCACCTGCACTACGAGACAGTGCGGGCACGGTCGAAATGGTGGCTCCAGTGACGAACGAAGAACTACTCGCAGTGGCTAAATCCCTAGCAATGAACAAAGCTCCAGGGCCGGATGGAGTTCCGAACAACGCTCTCAAGGCAGCGATCATAGCGAACCCGAACATGTTCAGGCTAGCTATGCAGAGATGCCTTGACGAGTGCCGTTTCCCCGATAGATGGAAAAGGCAGAAACTGGTGCTGTTGCCGAAGCCCGGGAAGCCGCCAAGCGACCCATCGGCGTACAGACCAATCTGTCTGATAGACACGACTGGCAAACTGCTTGAGAGGATCATCCTCAACAGGCTCACCCCGTACGCGGAAGGTACGGACGGTCTGTCAAGCAACCAGTTTGGCTTTCGGAAGGGTAAGTCCACAGTGGACGCTCTCAACTCAGTGATAAATACTGCCGAGATAGCGATCCAACGAAAAAGGCGAGGTATTCGATACTGTGCGTTAGTGACACTTGACGTGAAGAACGCATTCAACAGCGCAAGCTGGGATGCCATCGCGCTCTCGTTACACCGACTTAGCCTACCGGTGGGTCTGTACCGGATCCTGGAAAGTTACTTCCAAAACCGCGTACTGCTATACGAGACCGATGCCGGTCAGAAAAGGGTTCCGATTACCGCCGGAGTCCCGCAGGGCTCGATCCTAGGCCCGGTGCTATGGAACCTCATGTATGACGGGGTTCTGAGACTGAAGTTCCCTCCTGGGGTCAAGATCGTCGGCTTTGCCGACGACGTAACCTTGGAGGTCTACGGGGAGTCAATTCCTGAGGTAGAACTAACCGCAGAACACGCGATTAGCACGGTGGAGGAATGGATGAGCGCGAGAGGCCTGGAGCTCGCTCATCATAAGACGGAGGTAGTTATCGTCAACAACCGCAAGTCGGCACAACATGCAGTTATCCATGTGGGAGAAGTCGCGATCACTTCACAGCGAAGTCTGAAGTCTCTCGGAGTCATTATAGACGACAAGCTGACCTTCGGCAGCCATGTCGACTATACGTGCAAGAGAGCGTCGACTGCTGTTGCGGCACTATCGAGAATGATGTCCAACAGCTCAAAGGTGTGCGCCAGTAGACGTAGGTTACTGGCAGGCGTTGCCGTATCTATCCTCAGGTACGGCGGCCCGTCATGGTCAAGAGCACTGAGGGTAACCAGTTACCTACAGAAACTGGAGAGCACCTACCGCGTGATGTGCCTCAGAGTGATATCTGCCTACCGCACGGTATCACACGATGCATCCTGCGTGATAGCGAGCATGATGCCAGTCGGGCTGGTCATTCGGGAAGATGAGGAGTGCTTTGAGCTACGTGGAAATAGGGGAGCCCGCGAGCGCACCAGGGTGACCTCGGTCGCCAGATGGCAGCGTGAGTGGGACAACTCCTCGAAAGGTAGGTGGACCCACCGGCTGATACCTAGCATATCGAGCTGGGTGGGAAGACCCCATGGGGAAGTTCACTTCCACCTGACACAATTCCTGTCAGGCCATGGCTGTTTCCGTCAGTACCTCCACAGGTTCGGGCACGCGGAGGTCCCAGTCTGCCCGGACTGCCCAGGTGTAGATGAAACTGCCGAACACATACTGTTCGTATGTCATCGGTTCGACGTCGAAAGAAGAGCAATGCTTGACGTCTGTGGCTGGGACACAACCCCGGATACCCTTATCCAGCGGATGTGTCAAACGGTGGAGAAGTGGAACGCAGTCTCGGCTGCTACCATCCAGATTGCCAGTAGGCTACAGGTAATCTGGCGAACCGAGCAACAGACGGCGGGCACGGCTAACTAGTGATTGGTTAGCTGGAGCGAAAAAGGCCAAGCGCAAAATAAGAGAGTGAATGGTCTGTTCATGCCGAGGTAGGTTGGCGCAGCGAATGGCAACCGCGTAAGGGGTAAACCCAGCCACCCCGAAGCAAGACAGAAGAGTGAGTGTATAGGCGTATAAGTGGACTGCCTCATGCCAAGACGGGAGGGTCGTAGCGTAGTATGTTGGAACTAAGCTATCGATGCCTCATGGCGTGGCAGAGGAGTGAAAGGGTGAGCATCCAAGTCAGTCTCACACTGCATGTTAAGGGTGAGCATAAAAGTCAGCCTCACAGGTTGGTAGCAAGCAAGGAATGAAAAAGGTGAGCACAAAAGTCAGCCTCGCATGGTATGTCAGAAGTGGGGCCTAAGAAAAATGTCCCACATGGGATGCCAGAGGGAGTGACAAAGGTACAATAGAGTGGCACGATTGAGAGTGAATCAGGTGATAGGGTGAGCACCCAAGTCAGCCTCACATGTATGGGTAGGGCGAGCACAAAAGTAAGCCTAGCAAGGAATGAGTAAGGTGAGCACACAAGTCAGCCTCGCATGGAACGTAAAAGGTGAGCACAAAAGTCAGCCTCATGTGGGAGTGTTTGAGAGCGAATCAAAGTGTGATTGAGAGAGCACCCAAGTAAGCCTCATACAGGATGTATGATCGCGCGAGTGAGAGTGAATGAGTACACTTAGTACAGCCATCCCCCCAGAAGTAATACCGAGAGGTAGTTCCTGGGAGGAATGATGGCGGAGCCCAATGGAGTTTAGTCGGTATTAATGGCTGGTCACCATTCGAGTCCGACACGCCCCCAGTGCACCCCGTGTGGTAGATTGGACCCTACCGTTAGCACGTGTACTGGGCTAGGACATAAAGGTCTTCTCCATTGTAAAAAAAAAAAAAAAAAAAAAAAAGACTACCCTTGCTTGGAGGTTGTAAGTGTGTTGTTTGTGTGTTGTGTTGTGTTGTTTGCATACACAATAACATGGGACAGGCACTTAGCTAGCGGGTGTGATGTTGTGTGGTATGTGTATGGCCTAGTGCAGAGAGTGCACAGGCGGCCGTACATGTATGGAATTTGATTTTTTTTATCACACTAAACGCCGTAAAGTATGCTACACAACAAGCGCAAACCAAGCCAAGGGATAGGAGAATATTAGGAGGAGCGAGTGATTGAACTTATAAAAATATAAAAATAATTCAGCTGAGGTAAAACTATAGGTGGTGGCAGGTGACCCCTACCCCTACTGGGGCTGGTGCGATTATAACTGCCATAGTCTGTGACAAGTACTGGCTATATGACCGGTACATCATATGTACCGTGGTGTACAGAGAAACAAAGGACTACCATAGGCGGGTGTTAGCAGAAATCTGAGTGATAGGCCTAGTCCGTATGCTACGTCTGTACTGCTTGCGACGACGACGACGGGCAATATAAGAGACATAGTCCGAACTTATACAAAATGTAAAACAACACCTTTCGATGCCCATAGTATGTGATCGGTACCAGCAGTACATCGGTACATCATATGCTGCTCGTGCATACTAGGTTGAGGCATAGTCCGAACTTATAGGAAAAAATACTGAGTTGAGCCATAGTCCGAACTTATAAAAAATAATTTCAATCTCGATACCATCGAATGGCGAGCGACAGGCAAAGGCATACACTACGTATGTGCTGCGAGCGACGGGCAATATGAGAGATAGTCTGAACTTGTAAAAAAATTTCGATCTCGTTACCATCGAATGGCGAGCGACAGGCAAAAGCATACACTACGTGTGTGCTGCGAACGATGGGCAATATGAGAGATAGTCTGAACTTGTAAAAAAATTTCGATCTCGTTACCATCGAATGGCGAGCGACAGGCAAAAGCATACACTACGTGTGTGCTGCGAACGATGGGCAATATGAGAGATAGTAGGAACTTATAAAAAATAATTTCAATCTCGATGCCATCGAATGGCGAGCGACAGGCAAAAGCATACACTACGTGTGTGCTGCGAGCGACGGGCAATGTGAGAGATAGTCTGAACTTATAAAAAATAATTTCGATACCATCGAACGGCAACCCCAGCTCACGACAAGCAAAAGCATACACTACGTATGTGCTGCGAGCGACGGGCAATGTGAGAGATAGTCCGAACTTATAAAAAATAATTTCAATCTCGATGCCATCGAACGGCAACCCCAGCTCACGACAAGCAAAAGCATACGCTACGTGTGTGCTGCGAGCGACGGGCAATATGAGAGATAGTCTGAACTTATGAAAAATAATTTCGATACCATCGAACGGCAACCCCAGCTCACGACAAGCAAAAGCATACACTACGTATGTGCTGCGAGCGACGGGCAATGTGAGACATGGGTTTGAAATTAGGCAAAATGTAAAACACACATCTTGATGCCATCCGTCTCGACTGCGAGAGCGACCGGCAGTAGCAAGTGAACATGTAGGGGAAAGATCCGCACAAAGCAGAATGCAAAACTTCTCTCTACCTGCCGGCTGTAAGAGCGGTTCTCTCTCTCCGAGAGCGACAACAACTGACATGCACTGAAGCACCGCACAAAGAGGAATGCAAAATGTAAAACAAACCTCGATGGCATGGTATGTGATCGGTAGCAGCAGTACGCTGGTACATCAGATGCCGGTCGTGCACACTTATGAGGCATAATGCGAAGTTAGGCAAAATGTAAAACACACCTCGATGGCATGGTATGTGATCAGTAGCAGCAGTACGCTGGTACATCAGATGCTGGTCGTGCACACTTATGGGGGCAATATGCGAGGTTAGGCAAAATGTAAAACACACCTCGATGGCATGGTATGTGATCAGTAGCAGCAGTATGCCGGTACATCAGATGCCGGTCGTGCACACTTATAAGGGCAATATGCGAAGTTAGGCAAAATGTAAAACAACACAACATCTCGATGCCTTCATATTGCGAGTGATAGGCAAAACCATCCATTATGTCTGTACTGCGAGCAACGGCAGTATGAGACATAGTCCGAACTTATAAAAAATAATTTCGATGCCATCGAACGGGGAGCGACAGGCAAAAGCATACACTACGTGTGTGCTGCGAGCGACGGGTAATATGAGAGATATTATGAACTTGTAAAAAAATTTCGATACCATCGAATGGCAACCCCAGCTCACGACAAGCAAAAGCATACACTACGTATGTGCTGCGAGCGACGGGCAATATGAGAGATAGTCTGAACTTGTAAAAAAATTTCGATACCATCGAACGGCGACCCTAGCTCACGACAAGCAAAAGCATACACTACGTATGTGCTGCGAGCGACGGGCAATATGAGAGATAGTCCGAACTTATAAAAAATAATTTCGATACCATCGAATGGCAACCCCAGCTCACGACAAGCAAAAGCATACACTACGTGTGTGCTGCGAGCGACGGGCAATATGAGAGATAGTCTGAACTTGTAAAAAAATTTCGATACCATCGAACGGCGACCCTAGCTCACGACAAGCAAAAGCATACACTACGTGTGTGCTGCGAGCGACGGGCAATATGAGAGATAGTCTGAACTTGTAAAAAAATTTCGATACCATCGAATGGCAACCCCAGCTCACGACAGGCGAAAGCATACACTACGTATGTGCCTGCCTGCGACACGGCAGTCAGTCTGAGAGAGAAGTTAGGCAAAATGTAAAACACACCATCTTCGACTGCGAGAGGCGACCCGACCGGCGGTAGCAAGTGAGCGAGCATGCGGGATGCTTCCCGCACAAAGAGGAATGAAAAAATTTCTCTCACTGTACCTCTGTCTGCCTGCCTGCCGGTTGTACGGGCGCGCTCTCTTTCTCGCTCTCCGCGAGCGACAGCAACCGACCAGGGTGGAAGCACCGCACAAAGAGGAATGGAAAATTTCCTCCACTGTACTGCAACCACAGCCCGGCAGGCGGTAGCGTAGCCACCATGTACGTTTAGCTTGTTTGCATGCCGGATAGGGGATGGGTGAAATGTAATAGGTGTATCGCGCGGATGGAATTTTCGCCTACTTGGATATTTTTGCCATGTTCGATGTGTTCCGGCGGAATGTAGCACTTGAACCGCGTAACCGCTCTGAGTTGATAGGACATTTTTTGAATGGCCCATTCCAAAGTTACAGGCGACGGGAGATATGACGAAAAAGTCACTATACGGCATTCGAACGAGCCTAGTAGCCTTTGCCCATCACCAAAATATCGGCCCCGTACTCGTAGTATCAATGCCGGCTGAGATGGGTTGACCGCGGGCAGTCGGTACCCGGTACCCACCCATCGAGCCGACCTGACACGCAGCGACATACAC
>NW_026683480.1:12500-15000 GCF_030247195.1 Topomyia yanbarensis | reverse complement strand
AGCATACACTACGTATGTGCTGCGAGCGACGGGCAATGTGAGACATGGGTTTGAAATTAGGCAAAATGTAAAACACACATCTTGATGCCATCCGTCTCGACTGCGAGAGCGACCGGCAGTAGCAAGTGAACATGTAGGGGAAAGATCCGCACAAAGCAGAATGCAAAACTTCTCTCTACCTGCCGGCTGTAAGAGCGGTTCTCTCTCTCCGAGAGCGACAACAACTGACATGCACTGAAGCACCGCACAAAGAGGAATGCAAAATGTAAAACAAACCTCGATGGCATGGTATGTGATCGGTAGCAGCAGTACGCTGGTACATCAGATGCCGGTCGTGCACACTTATGAGGCATAATGCGAAGTTAGGCAAAATGTAAAACACACCTCGATGGCATGGTATGTGATCAGTAGCAGCAGTATGCCGGTACATCAGATGCCGGTCGTGCACACTTATAAGGGCAATATGCGAAGTTAGGCAAAATGTAAAACAACACAACATCTCGATGCCTTCATATTGCGAGTGATAGGCAAAACCATCCATTATGTCTGTACTGCGAGCAACGGCAGTATGAGACATAGTCCGAACTTATAAAAAATAATTTCGATGCCATCGAACGGGGAGCGACAGGCAAAAGCATACACTACGTGTGTGCTGCGAGCGACGGGTAATATGAGAGATATTATGAACTTGTAAAAAAATTTCGATACCATCGAATGGCAACCCCAGCTCACGACAAGCAAAAGCATACACTACGTGTGTGCTGCGAGCGACGGGCAATATGAGAGATAGTCTGAACTTGTAAAAAAATTTCGATACCATCGAATGGCAACCCCAGCTCACGACAAGCAAAAGCATACACTACGTATGTGCTGCGAGCGACGGGCAATATGAGAGATAGTCTGAACTTATGAAAAATAATTTCGATACCATCGAACGGCGACCCCAGCTCACGACAAGCAAAAGCATACACTACGTATGTGCTGCGAGCGACGGGCAATGTGAGACATGGGTTTGAAATTAGGCAAAATGTAAAACACACATCTTGATGCCATCCGTCTCGACTGCGAGAGCGACCGGCAGTAGCAAGTGAACATGTAGGGGAAAGATCCGCACAAAGCAGAATGCAAAACTTCTCTCTACCTGCCGGCTGTAAGAGCGGTTCTCTCTCTCCGAGAGCGACAACAACTGACATGCACTGAAGCACCGCACAAAGAGGAATGCAAAATGTAAAACAAACCTCGATGGCATGGTATGTGATCGGTAGCAGCAGTACGCTGGTACATCAGATGCCGGTCGTGCACACTTATGAGGCATAATGCGAAGTTAGGCAAAATGTAAAACACACCTCGATGGCATGGTATGTGATCAGTAGCAGCAGTATGCCGGTACATCAGATGCCGGTCGTGCACACTTATAAGGGCAATATGCGAAGTTAGGCAAAATGTAAAACAACACAACATCTCGATGCCTTCATATTGCGAGTGATAGGCAAAACCATCCATTATGTCTGTACTGCGAGCAACGGCAGTATGAGACATAGTCCGAACTTATAAAAAATAATTTCGATGCCATCGAACGGGGAGCGACAGGCAAAAGCATACACTACGTGTGTGCTGCGAGCGACGGGTAATATGAGAGATATTATGAACTTGTAAAAAAATTTCGATACCATCGAATGGCAACCCCAGCTCACGACAAGCAAAAGCATACACTACGTGTGTGCTGCGAGCGACGGGCAATATGAGAGATAGTCTGAACTTGTAAAAAAATTTCGATACCATCGAACGGCGACCCTAGCTCACGACAAGCAAAAGCATACACTACGTGTGTGCTGCGAGCGACGGGCAATATGAGAGATAGTCTGAACTTGTAAAAAAATTTCGATACCATCGAATGGCAACCCCAGCTCACGACAGGCGAAAGCATACACTACGTATGTGCCTGCCTGCGACACGGCAGTCAGTCTGAGAGAGAAGTTAGGCAAAATGTAAAACACACCATCTTCGACTGCGAGAGGCGACCCGACCGGCGGTAGCAAGTGAGCGAGCATGCGGGATGCTTCCCGCACAAAGAGGAATGAAAAAATTTCTCTCACTGTACCTCTGTCTGCCTGCCTGCCGGTTGTACGGGCGCGCTCTCTTTCTCGCTCTCCGCGAGCGACAGCAACCGACCAGGGTGGAAGCACCGCACAAAGAGGAATGGAAAATTTCCTACACTGTACTGCAACCACAGCCCGGCAGGCGGTAGCGTAGCCACCATGTACGTTTAGCTTGTTTGCATGCCGGATAGGGGATGGGTGAAATGTAATAGGTGTATCGCGCGGATGGAATTTTCGCCTACTTGGATATTTTTGCCATGTTCGATGTGTTCCGGCGGAATGTAGCACTTGAACCGCGTAACCGCTCTGAGTTGATAGGACATTTTTTGAATGGCCCATTCCAAAGTTACAGGCGACGGGAGATATGACGAAAAAGTCACTATACGGCATTCGAACGAGCC
>NW_026683480.1:0-2500 GCF_030247195.1 Topomyia yanbarensis | reverse complement strand
AAAATAATTTCGATACCATCGAACGGCAACCCCAGCTCACGACAAGCAAAAGCATACACTACGTATGTGCTGCGAGCGACGGGCAATGTGAGAGATAGTCTGAACTTATAAAAAATAATTTCAATCTCGATGCCATCGAACGGCAACCCCAGCTCACGACAAGCAAAAGCATACGCTACGTGTGTGCTGCGAGCGACGGGCAATATGAGAGATAGTCTGAACTTATGAAAAATAATTTCGATACCATCGAACGGCAACCCCAGCTCACGACAAGCAAAAGCATACACTACGTATGTGCTGCGAGCGACGGGCAATGTGAGAGATAGTCCGAACTTATAAAAAATAATTTCAATCTCGATGCCATCGAACGGCAACCCCAGCTCACGACAAGCAAAAGCATACGCTACGTGTGTGCTGCGAGCGACGGGCAATATGAGAGATAGTCTGAACTTATGAAAAATAATTTCGATACCATCGAACGGCAACCCCAGCTCACGACAAGCAAAAGCATACACTACGTATGTGCTGCGAGCGACGGGCAATGTGAGACATGGGTTTGAAATTAGGCAAAATGTAAAACACACATCTTGATGCCATCCGTCTCGACTGCGAGAGCGACCGGCAGTAGCAAGTGAACATGTAGGGGAAAGATCCGCACAAAGCAGAATGCAAAACTTCTCTCTACCTGCCGGCTGTAAGAGCGGTTCTCTCTCTCCGAGAGCGACAACAACTGACATGCACTGAAGCACCGCACAAAGAGGAATGCAAAATGTAAAACAAACCTCGATGGCATGGTATGTGATCGGTAGCAGCAGTACGCTGGTACATCAGATGCCGGTCGTGCACACTTATGAGGCATAATGCGAAGTTAGGCAAAATGTAAAACACACCTCGATGGCATGGTATGTGATCAGTAGCAGCAGTACGCTGGTACATCAGATGCTGGTCGTGCACACTTATGGGGGCAATATGCGAGGTTAGGCAAAATGTAAAACACACCTCGATGGCATGGTATGTGATCAGTAGCAGCAGTATGCCGGTACATCAGATGCCGGTCGTGCACACTTATAAGGGCAATATGCGAAGTTAGGCAAAATGTAAAACAACACAACATCTCGATGCCTTCATATTGCGAGTGATAGGCAAAACCATCCATTATGTCTGTACTGCGAGCAACGGCAGTATGAGACATAGTCCGAACTTATAAAAAATAATTTCGATGCCATCGAACGGGGAGCGACAGGCAAAAGCATACACTACGTGTGTGCTGCGAGCGACGGGTAATATGAGAGATATTATGAACTTGTAAAAAAATTTCGATACCATCGAATGGCAACCCCAGCTCACGACAAGCAAAAGCATACACTACGTGTGTGCTGCGAGCGACGGGCAATATGAGAGATAGTCTGAACTTGTAAAAAAATTTCGATACCATCGAACGGCGACCCTAGCTCACGACAAGCAAAAGCATACACTACGTGTGTGCTGCGAGCGACGGGCAATATGAGAGATAGTCTGAACTTGTAAAAAAATTTCGATACCATCGAATGGCAACCCCAGCTCACGACAGGCGAAAGCATACACTACGTATGTGCCTGCCTGCGACACGGCAGTCAGTCTGAGAGAGAAGTTAGGCAAAATGTAAAACACACCATCTTCGACTGCGAGAGGCGACCCGACCGGCGGTAGCAAGTGAGCGAGCATGCGGGATGCTTCCCGCACAAAGAGGAATGAAAAAATTTCTCTCACTGTACCTCTGTCTGCCTGCCTGCCGGTTGTACGGGCGCGCTCTCTTTCTCGCTCTCCGCGAGCGACAGCAACCGACCAGGGTGGAAGCACCGCACAAAGAGGAATGGAAAATTTCCTACACTGTACTGCAACCACAGCCCGGCAGGCGGTAGCGTAGCCACCATGTACGTTTAGCTTGTTTGCATGCCGGATAGGGGATGGGTGAAATGTAATAGGTGTATCGCGCGGATGGAATTTTCGCCTACTTGGATATTTTTGCCATGTTCGATGTGTTCCGGCGGAATGTAGCACTTGAACCGCGTAACCGCTCTGAGTTGATAGGACATTTTTTGAATGGCCCATTCCAAAGTTACAGGCGACGGGAGATATGACGAAAAAGTCACTATACGGCATTCGAACGAGCCTAGTAGCCTTTGCCCATCACCAAAATATCGGCCCCGTACTCGTAGTATCAATGCCGGCTGAGATGGGTTGACCGCGGGCAGTCGGTACCCGGTACCCACCCATCGAGCCGACCTGACACGCAGCGACATACACCACACCTCGGCCGATCGACTCGACCGTAGGGGTGGTGATGATTATTAGCAGCGTAAATGGCAGTAGTAAATTAATCCTCATGTTGATGAAAATCTATCTATAGGGAGTGTGGTAATCGTGAAGATGTATGGCAAAAAGGCATTTCCGACTATCACAGTGTATGCGGGTATACCGAAGGTCCGAGGCACGCCCAGAGGCAACCCGAAAACACTAC
>NW_026683479.1:0-47000 GCF_030247195.1 Topomyia yanbarensis | reverse complement strand
TCTATTGAAATAATTGTTTTTGCTTAGGAAACCTTGCCGGATGATTTTGTTTGTCTATCCTGTATCCATCAGAAGAAGAAAATTTTATTTCCATGTATTTTCAAGTAATTTCCATGATCAGTAGTGGAAATTGGTGGGTTGGAAAAAAAATTGGGAGGATGATCAAATTGATTTTTATAAAAAGAAATATCAGTCGTGGAAAGTGGTAGGTTGGAAAAATTGGGACGACAATAAAATTGATTTTCATTGAAAGAATCGATTTTGCTTAGGAAACCTTGCAGGATGTTTCTTTTTCCCTATCCTGCATACATTAGAAGCAGAAAATTTTATCCCCATGTGTTTTCAAGTAATTTCAGTGATCAGTAGTGGAAATTGGTGGGTTGGAAAAAATGGGAGGACGATCAAATTGATTTTTATAGAAAGAATCGTTGCAGAATAATTCTGTTTCCTTACCCTGCATCCATCAGAAGAAAAAAAAAATTGCCATGTGTTTTCAAGTAATTTCCATGATCAGTAGTGGAAATTGGTGGGTTGGAAAAAATGGGAGGACGATCAAATTGATTTTTATAGAAAGAATCCTTGCAGAATGATTCTGTTTCCCTATCCTGCATCCATCAGAAGAAGAAAATTTTACTGCCATGTGTTTTTGAGAACTTTCCATGATCAGTAGTGGAAATTGGTGGGTTGGAAAAAAAATGGGAGGACGATCAAATTGATTTTTATAGAAAGAATCCTTGCAGAATAATTCTGTTTTCTTACCCTGCATCCATCAGAAGAAGAAAAAAAATTTGCCATGTGTTTTCAAGTAATTTCCATGATCAGTAGTGGAAATTGGTGGGTTGGAAAAATTGAGAGGACAATAAAATTGATTTCAATTGCAACAATTGTTTTTGCTTAGGAAACCTTGCCGGATGATTTTGTTTGCCTATCCTGTATCCATCAGAAAAAGAAAATTTTATTTCCATGTGTCTTCAAGAAATTTCCATGATCACCAGTGGAAACTGGTAGGTTGGCAAAATTGGGAGGACATAAAATTGATTTTCATTGAATGAATTGTTTTTGCTTAGGAAACCTTCCAGGATGTTTCTTTTTTCCTATCCTGCATCCAATAGAAGAAGAAAGTTTTATTGCCATGTGTTTTTAAGAAATTTACATGATCACTAGTGGAAATTGGAGGGATAGAAAAAAATTGAGAAGACGATCAAATTGATTTTTATAGAAAGAAATATTTTTGTTTACGAAACCTTGCAGAATGATTCTGCTACCCTGTACTGCAAGGTGAGAAATATATCACCATGTGCATGTGTTTTCAAGAAATTTTCATGACAAGACAAAGACAAGACAAAGCCAAGACAAAGACAAGACAAAGACAAGACAAAGACAAGACAAAGACAAGACAAAGACAAGACAAAGACAAGACAAAGACAAGACAAAGACAAGACAAAGACAAGACAAAGACAAGACAAAGACAAGACAAAGACAAGACAAAGACAAGACAAAGACAAGACAAAGACAAGACAAAGACAAGACAAAGACAAGACAAAGACAAGACAAAGACAAGACAAAGACAAGACAAAGACAAGACAAAGACAAGACAAAGACAAGACAAAGACAAGACAAAGACAAGACAAAGACAAGACAAAGACAAGACAAAGACAAGACAAAGACAAGACAAAGACAAGACAAGACAAAGACAAGACAAAGACAAGACAAAGACAAGACAAAGACAAGACAAAGACAAGACAAAGACAAGACAAAGACAAGACAAAGACAAGACAAAGACAAGACAAAGACAAGACAATGACAAGACAATGACAAGACAAAGACAAGACAAAGACAAGACAAAGACAAGACAAAGACAAGACAAAGACAAGACAAAGACAAGACAAAGACAAGACAAAGACAAGACAAAGACAAGACAAAGACAAGACAAAGACAAGACAAAGACAAGACAAAGACAAGACAAAGACAAGACAAAGACAAGACAAAGACAAGACAAAGACAAGACAAAGACAAGACAAAGACAAGACAAAGACAAGACAAAGACAAGACAAAGACAAGACAAAGACAAGACAAAGACAAGACAAAGACAAGACAAAGACAAGACAAAGACAAGACAAAGACAAGACAAAGACAAGACAAAGACAAGACAAAGACAAGACAAAGACAAGACAAAGACAAGACAAAGACAAGACAAAGACAAGACAAAGACAAGACAAAGACAAGACAAAGACAAGACAAAGACAAGACAAAGACAAGACAAAGACAAGACAAAGACAAGACAAAGACAAGACAAAGACAAGACAAAGACAAGACAAAGACAAGACAAAGACAAGACAAAGACAAGACAAAGACAAGACAAAGACAAGACAAAGACAAGACAAAGACAAGACAAAGACAAGACAAAGACAAGACAAAGACAAGACAAAGACAAGACAAAGACAAGACAAAGACAAGACAAAGACAAGACAAAGACAAGACAAAGACAAGACAAAGACAAGACAAAGACAAGACAAAGACAAGACAAAGACAAGACAAAGACAAGACAAAGACAAGACAAAGACAAGACAAAGACAAGACAAAGACAAGACAAAGACAAGACAAAGACAAGACAAAGACAAGACAAAGACAAGACAAAGACAAGACAAAGACAAGACAAAGACAAGACAAAGACAAGACAAAGACAAGACAAAGACAAGACAAAGACAAGACAAAGACAAGACAAAGACAAGACAAAGACAAGACAAAGACAAGACAAAGACAAGACAAAGACAAGACAAAGACAAGACAAAGACAAGACAAAGACAAGACAAAGACAAGACAAAGACAAGACAAAGACAAGACAAAGACAAGACAAAGACAAGACAAAGACAAGACAAAGACAAGACAAAGACAAGACAAAGACAAGACAAAGACAAGACAAAGACAAGACAAAGACAAGACAAAGACAAGACAAAGACAAGACAAAGACAAGACAAAGACAAGACAAAGACAAGACAAAGACAAGACAAAGACAAGACAAAGACAAGACAAAGACAAGACAAAGACAAGACAAAGACAAGACAAAGACAAGACAAAGACAAGACAAAGACAAGACAAAGACAAGACAAAGACAAGACAAAGACAAGACAAAGACAAGACAAAGACAAGACAAAGACAAGACAAAGACAAGACAAAGACAAGACAAAGACAAGACAAAGACAAGACAAAGACAAGACAAAGACAAGACAAAGACAAGACAAAGACAAGACAAAGACAAGACAAAGACAAGACAAAGACAAGACAAAGACAAGACAAAGACAAGACAAAGACAAGACAAAGACAAGACAAAGACAAGACAAAGACAAGACAAAGACAAGACAAAGACAAGACAAAGACAAGACAAAGACAAGACAAAGACAAGACAAAGACAAGACAAAGACAAGACAAAGACAAGACAAAGACAAGACAAAGACAAGACAAAGACAAGACAAAGACAAGACAAAGACAAGACAAAGACAAGACAAAGACAAGACAAAGACAAGACAAAGACAAGACAAAGACAAGACAAAGACAAGACAAAGACAAGACAAAGACAAGACAAAGACAAGACAAAGACAAGACAAAGACAAGACAAAGACAAGACAAAGACAAGACAAAGACAAGACAAAGACAAGACAAAGACAAGACAAAGACAAGACAAAGACAAGACAAAGACAAGACAAAGACAAGACAAAGACAAGACAAAGACAAGACAAAGACAAGACAAAGACAAGACAAAGACAAGACAAAGACAAGACAAAGACAAGACAAAGACAAGACAAAGACAAGACAAAGACAAGACAAAGACAAGACAAAGACAAGACAAAGACAAGACAAAGACAAGACAAAGACAAGACAAAGACAAGACAAAGACAAGACAAAGACAAGACAAAGACAAGACAAAGACAAGACAAAGACAAGACAAAGACAAGACAAAGACAAGACAAAGACAAGACAAAGACAAGACAAAGACAAGACAAAGACAAGACAAAGACAAGACAAAGACAAGACAAAGACAAGACAAAGACAAGACAAAGACAAGACAAAGACAAGACAAAGACAAGACAAAGACAAGACAAAGACAAGACAAAGACAAGACAAAGACAAGACAAAGACAAGACAAAGACAAGACAAAGACAAGACAAAGACAAGACAAAGACAAGACAAAGACAAGACAAAGACAAGACAAAGACAAGACAAAGACAAGACAAAGACAAGACAAAGACAAGACAAAGACAAGACAAAGACAAGACAAAGACAAGACAAAGACAAGACAAAGACAAGACAAAGACAAGACAAAGACAAGACAAAGACAAGACAAAGACAAGACAAAGACAAGACAAAGACAAGACAAAGACAAGACAAAGACAAGACAAAGACAAGACAAAGACAAGACAAAGACAAGACAAAGACAAGACAAAGACAAGACAAAGACAAGACAAAGACAAGACAAAGACAAGACAAAGACAAGACAAAGACAAGACAAAGACAAGACAAAGACAAGACAAAGACAAGACAAAGACAAGACAAAGACAAGACAAAGACAAGACAAAGACAAGACAAAGACAAGACAAAGACAAGACAAAGACAAGACAAAGACAAGACAAAGACAAGACAAAGACAAGACAAAGACAAGACAAAGACAAGACAAAGACAAGACAAAGACAAGACAAAGACAAGACAAAGACAAGACAAAGACAAGACAAAGACAAGACAAAGACAAGACAAAGACAAGACAAAGACAAGACAAAGACAAGACAAAGACAAGACAAAGACAAGACAAAGACAAGACAAAGACAAGACAAAGACAAGACAAAGACAAGACAAAGACAAGACAAAGACAAGACAAAGACAAGACAAAGACAAGACAAAGACAAGACAAAGACAAGACAAAGACAAGACAAAGACAAGACAAAGACAAGACAAAGACAAGACAAAGACAAGACAAAGACAAGACAAAGACAAGACAAAGACAAGACAAAGACAAGACAAAGACAAGACAAAGACAAGACAAAGACAAGACAAAGACAAGACAAAGACAAGACAAAGACAAGACAAAGACAAGACAAAGACAAGACAAAGACAAGACAAAGACAAGACAAAGACAAGACAAAGACAAGACAAAGACAAGACAAAGACAAGACAAAGACAAGACAAAGACAAGACAAAGACAAGACAAAGACAAGACAAAGACAAGACAAAGACAAGACAAAGACAAGACAAAGACAAGACAAAGACAAGACAAAGACAAGACAAAGACAAGACAAAGACAAGACAAAGACAAGACAAAGACAAGACAAAGACAAGACAAAGACAAGACAAAGACAAGACAAAGACAAGACAAAGACAAGACAAAGACAAGACAAAGACAAGACAAAGACAAGACAAAGACAAGACAAAGACAAGACAAAGACAAGACAAAGACAAGACAAAGACAAGACAAAGACAAGACAAAGACAAGACAAAGACAAGACAAAGACAAGACAAAGACAAGACAAAGACAAGACAAAGACAAGACAAAGACAAGACAAAGACAAGACAAAGACAAGACAAAGACAAGACAAAGACAAGACAAAGACAAGACAAAGACAAGACAAAGACAAGACAAAGACAAGACAAAGACAAGACAAAGACAAGACAAAGACAAGACAAAGACAAGACAAAGACAAGACAAAGACAAGACAAAGACAAGACAAAGACAAGACAAAGACAAGACAAAGACAAGACAAAGACAAGACAAAGACAAGACAAAGACAAGACAAAGACAAGACAAAGACAAGACAAAGACAAGACAAAGACAAGACAAAGACAAGACAAAGACAAGACAAAGACAAGACAAAGACAAGACAAAGACAAGACAAAGACAAGACAAAGACAAGACAAAGACAAGACAAAGACAAGACAAAGACAAGACAAAGACAAGACAAAGACAAGACAAAGACAAGACAAAGACAAGACAAAGACAAGACAAAGACAAGACAAAGACAAGACAAAGACAAGACAAAGACAAGACAAAGACAAGACAAAGACAAGACAAAGACAAGACAAAGACAAGACAAAGACAAGACAAAGACAAGACAAAGACAAGACAAAGACAAGACAAAGACAAGACAAAGACAAGACAAAGACAAGACAAAGACAAGACAAAGACAAGACAAAGACAAGACAAAGACAAGACAAAGACAAGACAAAGACAAGACAAAGACAAGACAAAGACAAGACAAAGACAAGACAAAGACAAGACAAAGACAAGACAAAGACAAGACAAAGACAAGACAAAGACAAGACAAAGACAAGACAAAGACAAGACAAAGACAAGACAAAGACAAGACAAAGACAAGACAAAGACAAGACAAAGACAAGACAAAGACAAGACAAAGACAAGACAAAGACAAGACAAAGACAAGACAAAGACAAGACAAAGACAAGACAAAGACAAGACAAAGACAAGACAAAGACAAGACAAAGACAAGACAAAGACAAGACAAAGACAAGACAAAGACAAGACAAAGACAAGACAAAGACAAGACAAAGACAAGACAAAGACAAGACAAAGACAAGACAAAGACAAGACAAAGACAAGACAAAGACAAGACAAAGACAAGACAAAGACAAGACAAAGACAAGACAAAGACAAGACAAAGACAAGACAAAGACAAGACAAAGACAAGACAAAGACAAGACAAAGACAAGACAAAGACAAGACAAAGACAAGACAAAGACAAGACAAAGACAAGACAAAGACAAGACAAAGACAAGACAAAGACAAGACAAAGACAAGACAAAGACAAGACAAAGACAAGACAAAGACAAGACAAAGACAAGACAAAGACAAGACAAAGACAAGACAAAGACAAGACAAAGACAAGACAAAGACAAGACAAAGACAAGACAAAGACAAGACAAAGACAAGACAAAGACAAGACAAAGACAAGACAAAGACAAGACAAAGACAAGACAAAGACAAGACAAAGACAAGACAAAGACAAGACAAAGACAAGACAAAGACAAGACAAAGACAAGACAAAGACAAGACAAAGACAAGACAAAGACAAGACAAAGACAAGACAAAGACAAGACAAAGACAAGACAAAGACAAGACAAAGACAAGACAAAGACAAGACAAAGACAAGACAAAGACAAGACAAAGACAAGACAAAGACAAGACAAAGACAAGACAAAGACAAGACAAAGACAAGACAAAGACAAGACAAAGACAAGACAAAGACAAGACAAAGACAAGACAAAGACAAGACAAAGACAAGACAAAGACAAGACAAAGACAAGACAAAGACAAGACAAAGACAAGACAAAGACAAGACAAAGACAAGACAAAGACAAGACAAAGACAAGACAAAGACAAGACAAAGACAAGACAAAGACAAGACAAAGACAAGACAAAGACAAGACAAAGACAAGACAAAGACAAGACAAAGACAAGACAAAGACAAGACAAAGACAAGACAAAGACAAGACAAAGACAAGACAAAGACAAGACAAAGACAAGACAAAGACAAGACAAAGACAAGACAAAGACAAGACAAAGACAAGACAAAGACAAGACAAAGACAAGACAAAGACAAGACAAAGACAAGACAAAGACAAGACAAAGACAAGACAAAGACAAGACAAAGACAAGACAAAGACAAGACAAAGACAAGACAAAGACAAGACAAAGACAAGACAAAGACAAGACAAAGACAAGACAAAGACAAGACAAAGACAAGACAAAGACAAGACAAAGACAAGACAAAGACAAGACAAAGACAAGACAAAGACAAGACAAAGACAAGACAAAGACAAGACAAAGACAAGACAAAGACAAGACAAAGACAAGACAAAGACAAGACAAAGACAAGACAAAGACAAGACAAAGACAAGACAAGACAAGACAAGACAAAGACAAGACAAAGACAAGACAAAGACAAGACAAAGACAAGACAAAGACAAGACAAAGACAAGACAAAGACAAGACAAAGACAAGACAAAGACAAGACAAAGACAAGACAAAGACAAGACAAAGACAAGACAAAGACAAGACAAAGACAAGACAAAGACAAGACAAAGACAAGACAAAGACAAGACAAAGACAAGACAAAGACAAGACAAAGACAAGACAAAGACAAGACAAAGACAAGACAAAGACAAGACAAAGACAAGACAAAGACAAGACAAAGACAAGACAAAGACAAGACAAAGACAAGACAAAGACAAGACAAAGACAAGACAAAGACAAGACAAAGACAAGACAAAGACAAGACAAAGACAAGACAAAGACAAGACAAAGACAAGACAAAGACAAGACAAAGACAAGACAAAGACAAGACAAAGACAAGACAAAGACAAGACAAAGACAAGACAAAGACAAGACAAAGACAAGACAAAGACAAGACAAAGACAAGACAAAGACAAGACAAAGACAAGACAAAGACAAGACAAAGACAAGACAAAGACAAGACAAAGACAAGACAAAGACAAGACAAAGACAAGACAAAGACAAGACAAAGACAAGACAAAGACAAGACAAAGACAAGACAAAGACAAGACAAAGACAAGACAAAGACAAGACAAAGACAAGACAAAGACAAGACAAAGACAAGACAAAGACAAGACAAAGACAAGACAAAGACAAGACAAAGACAAGACAAAGACAAGACAAAGACAAGACAAAGACAAGACAAAGACAAGACAAAGACAAGACAAAGACAAGACAAAGACAAGACAAAGACAAGACAAAGACAAGACAAAGACAAGACAAAGACAAGACAAAGACAAGACAAAGACAAGACAAAGACAAGACAAAGACAAGACAAAGACAAGACAAAGACAAGACAAAGACAAGACAAAGACAAGACAAAGACAAGACAAAGACAAGACAAAGACAAGACAAAGACAAGACAAAGACAAGACAAAGACAAGACAAAGACAAGACAAAGACAAGACAAAGACAAGACAAAGACAAGACAAAGACAAGACAAAGACAAGACAAAGACAAGACAAAGACAAGACAAAGACAAGACAAAGACAAGACAAAGACAAGACAAAGACAAGACAAAGACAAGACAAAGACAAGACAAAGACAAGACAAAGACAAGACAAAGACAAGACAAAGACAAGACAAAGACAAGACAAAGACAAGACAAAGACAAGACAAAGACAAGACAAAGACAAGACAAAGACAAGACAAAGACAAGACAAAGACAAGACAAAGACAAGACAAAGACAAGACAAAGACAAGACAAAGACAAGACAAAGACAAGACAAAGACAAGACAAAGACAAGACAAAGACAAGACAAAGACAAGACAAAGACAAGACAAAGACAAGACAAAGACAAGACAAAGACAAGACAAAGACAAGACAAAGACAAGACAAAGACAAGACAAAGACAAGACAAAGACAAGACAAAGACAAGACAAAGACAAGACAAAGACAAGACAAAGACAAGACAAAGACAAGACAAAGACAAGACAAAGACAAGACAAAGACAAGACAAAGACAAGACAAAGACAAGACAAAGACAAGACAAAGACAAGACAAAGACAAGACAAAGACAAGACAAAGACAAGACAAAGACAAGACAAAGACAAGACAAAGACAAGACAAAGACAAGACAAAGACAAGACAAAGACAAGACAAAGACAAGACAAAGACAAGACAAAGACAAGACAAAGACAAGACAAAGACAAGACAAAGACAAGACAAAGACAAGACAAAGACAAGACAAAGACAAGACAAAGACAAGACAAAGACAAGACAAAGACAAGACAAAGACAAGACAAAGACAAGACAAAGACAAGACAAAGACAAGACAAAGACAAGACAAAGACAAGACAAAGACAAGACAAAGACAAGACAAAGACAAGACAAAGACAAGACAAAGACAAGACAAAGACAAGACAAAGACAAGACAAAGACAAGACAAAGACAAGACAAAGACAAGACAAAGACAAGACAAAGACAAGACAAAGACAAGACAAAGACAAGACAAAGACAAGACAAAGACAAGACAAAGACAAGACAAAGACAAGACAAAGACAAGACAAAGACAAGACAAAGACAAGACAAAGACAAGACAAAGACAAGACAAAGACAAGACAAAGACAAGACAAAGACAAGACAAAGACAAGACAAAGACAAGACAAAGACAAGACAAAGACAAGACAAAGACAAGACAAAGACAAGACAAAGACAAGACAAAGACAAGACAAAGACAAGACAAAGACAAGACAAAGACAAGACAAAGACAAGACAAAGACAAGACAAAGACAAGACAAAGACAAGACAAAGACAAGACAAAGACAAGACAAAGACAAGACAAAGACAAGACAAAGACAAGACAAAGACAAGACAAAGACAAGACAAAGACAAGACAAAGACAAGACAAAGACAAGACAAAGACAAGACAAAGACAAGACAAAGACAAGACAAAGACAAGACAAAGACAAGACAAAGACAAGACAAAGACAAGACAAAGACAAGACAAAGACAAGACAAAGACAAGACAAAGACAAGACAAAGACAAGACAAAGACAAGACAAAGACAAGACAAAGACAAGACAAAGACAAGACAAAGACAAGACAAAGACAAGACAAAGACAAGACAAAGACAAGACAAAGACAAGACAAAGACAAGACAAAGACAAGACAAAGACAAGACAAAGACAAGACAAAGACAAGACAAAGACAAGACAAAGACAAGACAAAGACAAGACAAAGACAAGACAAAGACAAGACAAAGACAAGACAAAGACAAGACAAAGACAAGACAAAGACAAGACAAAGACAAGACAAAGACAAGACAAAGACAAGACAAAGACAAGACAAAGACAAGACAAAGACAAGACAAAGACAAGACAAAGACAAGACAAAGACAAGACAAAGACAAGACAAAGACAAGACAAAGACAAGACAAAGACAAGACAAAGACAAGACAAAGACAAGACAAAGACAAGACAAAGACAAGACAAAGACAAGACAAAGACAAGACAAAGACAAGACAAAGACAAGACAAAGACAAGACAAAGACAAGACAAAGACAAGACAAAGACAAGACAAAGACAAGACAAAGACAAGACAAAGACAAGACAAAGACAAGACAAAGACAAGACAAAGACAAGACAAAGACAAGACAAAGACAAGACAAAGACAAGACAAAGACAAGACAAAGACAAGACAAAGACAAGACAAAGACAAGACAAAGACAAGACAAAGACAAGACAAAGACAAGACAAAGACAAGACAAAGACAAGACAAAGACAAGACAAAGACAAGACAAAGACAAGACAAAGACAAGACAAAGACAAGACAAAGACAAGACAAAGACAAGACAAAGACAAGACAAAGACAAGACAAAGACAAGACAAAGACAAGACAAAGACAAGACAAAGACAAGACAAAGACAAGACAAAGACAAGACAAAGACAAGACAAAGACAAGACAAAGACAAGACAAAGACAAGACAAAGACAAGACAAAGACAAGACAAAGACAAGACAAAGACAAGACAAAGACAAGACAAAGACAAGACAAAGACAAGACAAAGACAAGACAAAGACAAGACAAAGACAAGACAAAGACAAGACAAAGACAAGACAAAGACAAGACAAAGACAAGACAAAGACAAGACAAAGACAAGACAAAGACAAGACAAAGACAAGACAAAGACAAGACAAAGACAAGACAAAGACAAGACAAAGACAAGACAAAGACAAGACAAAGACAAGACAAAGACAAGACAAAGACAAGACAAAGACAAGACAAAGACAAGACAAAGACAAGACAAAGACAAGACAAAGACAAGACAAAGACAAGACAAAGACAAGACAAAGACAAGACAAAGACAAGACAAAGACAAGACAAAGACAAGACAAAGACAAGACAAAGACAAGACAAAGACAAGACAAAGACAAGACAAAGACAAGACAAAGACAAGACAAAGACAAGACAAAGACAAGACAAAGACAAGACAAAGACAAGACAAAGACAAGACAAAGACAAGACAAAGACAAGACAAAGACAAGACAAAGACAAGACAAAGACAAGACAAAGACAAGACAAAGACAAGACAAAGACAAGACAAAGACAAGACAAAGACAAGACAAAGACAAGACAAAGACAAGACAAAGACAAGACAAAGACAAGACAAAGACAAGACAAAGACAAGACAAAGACAAGACAAAGACAAGACAAAGACAAGACAAAGACAAGACAAAGACAAGACAAAGACAAGACAAAGACAAGACAAAGACAAGACAAAGACAAGACAAAGACAAGACAAAGACAAGACAAAGACAAGACAAAGACAAGACAAAGACAAGACAAAGACAAGACAAAGACAAGACAAAGACAAGACAAAGACAAGACAAAGACAAGACAAAGACAAGACAAAGACAAGACAAAGACAAGACAAAGACAAGACAAAGACAAGACAAAGACAAGACAAAGACAAGACAAAGACAAGACAAAGACAAGACAAAGACAAGACAAAGACAAGACAAAGACAAGACAAAGACAAGACAAAGACAAGACAAAGACAAGACAAAGACAAGACAAAGACAAGACAAAGACAAGACAAAGACATCAAATCTAAATCAATCTTCTTAGTCATACGTCTCCCAACCTTTGAACGGAACGGATCGTTATATTTCACAGTGGTGTTCGGTGTGTAAATTCAGTGATTCAAGGTCATCCTTTGTTCGTTCGATAGCTACCATTCTGCTGGTGCCGGCAGTAAATCCAGTACATTGTTTTCGCTGGTGCGGAACAATCGACGTTGTTTGCAGATAAGTTTTGCTTTATTTTTTTTCCTCGTTTGCTTTCTTTCCTTTTCCCTACTTTTACTCTACCCTGTAATCAAATAATAAGACACATTCCCGTTTATATAACGCTCTGCCCTCGTGCTTAAATGGCCGAGGGCGAAATACCATCTGATGTAATAATGGAAGTCCCTGATCCCCCTAATACTCGCATTGCTCCCCGTATAAAGCAGTACCCAGAAGGTTCCTCTGGGCCATGGGTGGTATATTTTCGGACCGGAGAGAAACCGGTTAATATATTAAAACTTTCTCGAGATCTGACTGCTAATTACCCGGCCGTAACTCAGATAACACGTGTTCGGGCAAACAAGATACGTGTTCTAGTGAGTGATCTCGGCCAGGCAAACGCGATTGCTTGCTGTGAGCGCTTTACGCGGGAATTTAAAGCATACGTGCCTTGTGTGGCCTGTGAAATCGATGGGGTAGTGTCCGAACCGGGCCTGAAATGCGAAGAACTGTTGGAGCACGGGGTTGGCTGCTTTAAGGACCCCTCTCTTGAACAGATTAAGATCTTAGAATGCAAACAATTGTATACTGCAAACACCGAGGGAGGTAAGACTACCTACTCTCTATCAGGCTCGATTCGGGTGACATTCGCCGGGTCCTCTCTTCCCAACTACATCCTCCTTGACAAGGTTCGCCTACCAGTTCGCCTGTTCGTACCGCGGGTCATGAACTGCAGCAATTGCAAGCAGTTGGGCCACACAGCCACATATTGTGGAAATAAGAAACGATGCGGCAAATGCGAAGGAGAGCATGAGGATGACTCTTGCGACAAAGAAACTGAAAAGTGTATTTGCTGCGGGGGCCCTTCACATGCTCTTAAATCATGTCCTGCGTACAAGCAGCGCGGGGATAAAATTAAGCGCTCCCTTAAGGAACGCTCAAGGCGTTCTTATGCTGAAATGCTAAAGAATGCTTCGCCATCTGTCCTGTCCGAAAATCCCTATGCTGGTTTGGCTAACGTTGAGCAAGAATCTGACGACCCACGAGAGGGAACATCTTTGGTTAACCCAGGGGAATCCAGGAAGAGGAGAAATCCAGCCTCCCCTACATTGCCTCGTAAGGGTGCCAAGGTGTCGTCCACTCAGAGTGCGCCATCTACAACCAATAAATCCAACGGAAGTGATGCACAAAAGCCGAAGCAATTTGCTCCAGGACTTGGAAATATTAATTCTAACAAGGAGTACCCACCACTTCCAGGGACATCCAAAACCCCAAGTGTCCCCTTTTTTCAAACAGATACTCAGTCCAGTAGCGGACTAATGAAATTTTCTGACATAGTGGACTTAATTTTCACAGCTTTCAATGTTACTGATCCTCTTAAAAGCCTTCTGACACGTTTTCTCCCTATAGTGCAAACATTTTTGAAGCAGTTGACTACTAAATGGCCCCTCCTTGCAGCGATCGTATCCTTCGATGGCTAAGTCATCGAACGAGGTCACCGATTCGATCACTGTTCTACAGTGGAACAGCAGAAGTATCCTCCCGAAAATCGATTCCTTTAAATTTTTACTAAATAGTTTAAAATGTGATGCTTTCGCATTATGTGAAACTTGGTTAACTTCCGATATAAATCTCAACTTCCACGACTTTAATATAATTCGGCTGGATCGAGAAAACCCCTATGGAGGAGTACTTTTGGGGATCAAAAAGTGCTATTCTTTCAACCGAATTAACCTCCCTTCGACACCAGGCATTGAAATTGTCGCTTGTCAAGTTCTAATCAAAGGTAAAGACCTTTGCGTTGCTTCCATCTACATTCCTCCTAGAGCCTCGGTAGGGCACCGAACGCTTTGTAATATCACGGAATCCTTACCGGCACCGCGGCTAGTTCTGGGAGACTTTAACTCGCACGGTACGGTATGGGGCTGTCTTCATGATGATAATAGATCAACATTAATCCAAGATCTTTGCGATAATTTCAACATGACCATCTTAAACACGGGAGAAATGACGCGGATCCCTACACCACCAGCACGCGCAAGCGCGTTGGATTTGTCGCTTTGCTCGACATCGCTACAGTTAGATTGCATGTGGAAGGTGATCCCTGATCCCCACGGTAGCGATCATTTGCCTATCGTGATTTCAATTGCTAACGGTTCAAGACCATCGGAAACAATCAATGTCTCGTATGACCTCACACGGAACATTGATTGGAAGAGTTACGCGACCGCGATATCCGTTAAAATCGAATCCACTCAAGAACTTCCTCCGGAGGAAGAGTACAGGTTTTTGGCTGGCTTGATTCTCGACAGTGCGAATCAAGCTCAGACTAAACCAGTACCCAGCGCGAATACCCATGGACGGTCTCCCACCCTGTGGTGGGATAAAGAGTGCTCAGAGCTGTACGCGGAAAAGTCCACTGCATATAAGGCCTTCCGGGAAGACGGGTTACCCGCTAGCTATCTACAGTACGCGTCGTTAGAAAGGCGAATGAAGAGTCTAATGAAAGCCAAAAAACGTAGTTATTGGCGCCGGTTCGTCGACGGGTTAACGAGAGAAACAGCGATGAGCACTCTTTGGGGTACGGCTCGACGTATGCGTAACCGTAATAGTACCAACGAGAACGTAGAATATTCAAACCGTTGGATATTCGCTTTCGCCAAGAAGATCTGTCCGGACTCTGTCCCGGTACAGAAAACGTGCCGCGCCGCGTCTCCTCACGATACCGCGAACGAAACATCGTTTTCGATGGTGGAGTTCTCACTTGCTCTCTTATCGTGCAACAATAACGCCCCAGGGTTAGACAGAATTAAATTCAACTTGCTGAAGAATCTGCCTGACACTGCAAAAAGGCGCTTGTTGAATTTATTTAACAAGTTTCTTGAGGGTAACATTGTCCCTTATGAATGGAGGCAAGTGAAGGTCATCGCCATCCAAAAACCAGGAAAACCAGCCTCCGACCACAACTCGTATCGGCCGATTGCAATGCTGTCCTGTATTCGGAAGTTATTCGAGAAAATGATCTTGTTTCGCCTCGACAATTGGGTTGAAGCAAATGGCTTACTGTCAGATACACAATTTGGCTTCCGCAAAGGCAAAGGGACGAACGATTGCCTTGCGTTGCTTTCCTATGCTAACAAAGAGCAGATGGCATCAGTCTTCTTGGATATTAAGGGGGCTTTTGACTCAGTTTCTATCAACATTCTGTCAGAGAAGCTGCACCAGCATGGTCTTTCGTCAATTTTAAATAACTTTTTGCTAAACCTGTTGTCTGAAAAGCACATGCACTTTTCGCATGGCGATTTAACAACATCGCGATTTAGCTACATGGGTCTTCCCCAGGGCTCATGTCTAAGTCCCCTGCTCTACAATTTTTACGTGAATGACATTGACGATTGTCTTGCCAATTCATGCACGCTAAGGCAACTTGCAGACGACGGTGTGGTCTCTGTTACAGGGCCCAAAGCTGCCGACTTGCAAGGACCATTACAAAATACCTTGGACAATTTGTCTGCTTGGGCTCTTCAGCTGGGTATTGAGTTCTCCACGGAGAAAACTGAGTTGGTTGTTTTTTCTAGAAAGCGTGAGCCGGCGCAACTCCAGCTTCTATTAATGGGTGCAACGATCAACCAGGTTTTCACATTTAAATATCTCGGGGTCTGGTTCGACTCTAAAGGTACCTGGGGATGTCACATTAGGTATCTGAAACAGAAATGCCAACAAAGGATCAATTTTCTCCGAACAATAACTGGAACATGGTGGGGTGCTCACCCAGGAGACCTGATCAGGTTATACCAAACAACGATATTGTCGGTAATGGAGTACGGGTGTTTCTGTTTCCGATCCGCTGCGAACATACACTTCATCAAACTGGAGAGAATCCAGTATCGTTGCTTGCGCATTGCCTTGGGTTGCATGCACTCGACCCATACGATGAGACTCGAAGTGCTGGCGGGCGTTCTTCCGCTAAAAAATCGATTTTGGGAACTCTCATATCGATTGCTCATCCGATGCGACATTCTGAACCCGTTGGTAATTCAAAACTTCGAGAGGCTCGTCGAGCTTAATTCTCAAACCCGTTTTATGTCCTTGTACTTCGACTACATGGCACAGAGCATCAATCCTTCTTCGTACAATCCCAACCGTGTCCGTTTCCTAGATACTTCTGATTCTACTGTATTCTTCGACACATCCATGAAGGAAGAGATTCGTGGAATCCCGGACCATATACGCCCGCAGGTGATCCCCAATATATTTTATAATAAATTCCGAGAAGTCGACTGCGACAAAATGTTTTACACTGACGGATCAAATCTCGATGGGTCCACTGGCTTCGGTATCTTCAACAATACTATCACCGCTTCATTCAAGCTCAATGATCCCGCTTCAGTTTACGTCGCAGAGTTAGCTGCAATTCAGTACACCCTTGGGATCATCGACACTCTGCCCACAGATCACTACTTTATCGTTTCGGACAGCCTCAGCTCTATCGAGGCTCTTCGTGCGGTGAAGCCAAAAAGCAACTCCCGTATTTTCTGGGGATGATACAGGAGTCCTTGTGTACGTTATCTGAAAAATCTTATCAGATTACCTTTGTTTGGGTTCCCTCTCATTGTTCTATCCCGGGCAATGAAAAGGCCGACTCATTAGCAAAGGCGGGCGCATTAAATGGTGACATATACGAACAGTTGGCAAACCTCGTGGAGCAACGGGGAACTTGGACGATGGCTACATTCGATTATCCCAAAGGTATCAACGAAGCCTTGGTTCGGGGGGATGGATGTGGGTCGGGATTTTATTCGCGTAATGTCCCGACTTATGTCCAATCACTACACCATGGATGCGCATTTGCGGCGTATTGGGCTTGCGGAGAGTAGTCTGTGCGCTTGTGACGAGGGCTATCACGACATCGAACACGTTGTCTGGGTATGCGCCGGGTATTGTGACGCCAGGTCTCAGTTAAAGGAATCCCTTCGGGCCCGAGGTAGACCACCCAATGTCCCAGTCCGAGATATGCTGGCAACTCGTGATTTCCCCTATATGTCCCTTATTTATACCTTCATAAAAACGATAAATATCCCAATTTAGCCCCTCTCTTTTATTTCTCGTTTTTAGAGTTTCCTCCTGCCTTGTGGAACCGATCAGCTCCAGAGTGCCACTATGTAACCGCCGTCGCCCTTACCACTACTCCTGCATAGAAGGAAACTGAAGCGAGAGCGACTCGAGTTCCGATGAGTTTTGAAGGATTCCCCGCGTGTCCGAAGAATACCATCCGCCAATCCGGTACTCGACGACTTACTAGACTGAGGCACAAATTTGTTTCGCTGATCCCCCTTCCCCCCCCGTTCGAGCGAAAGTTGCAAGTTTTGCTCTTCTTTCCCTGTCTCTTCCCTGTCCTTGATACAACTGCTGCTACACTGATGCGGAAATAAGCCACCCTCTGAATATCTTGACCAAGCATAAGTTTTAGTTAAAAAATTCAAATTAGTATTCTGTATTCCTAGTTTTAAGATAGCTATAATTTTTACTCTTTATTGAAACTCTTGTCCTCCATCTTGTAAATAGAATTGAATCCCTAGTTTTAAGATTTCTGTGAAGTTTCTCATAAATATTTGTTCCCCCTTTTGTGTACTAAACTATATTGTTAGTTTTAAGATAACCGTAAAATATTTCGTAAAATACTATTACTCCCCCTCTTGTATATCAAAGTGAATCCCTTGTTTTAAATTTTTTCATAAAAAAATCTTTTGGCCCTCTCTTGTATATTGAATCTTATTTCTAGTCTTAAGATAGCTGTAAACTTTTTTTTTCCTTTGTAAAAAAAATATTTCAACATTGTAACCTCCTAGTTTTAAGATATCCAAAATGTAAAAACATAAGTATTTGGCACCGCCAAGCTAACGCATTTGTGCCTATCAAATAAACGAAATGAATAAAAAAAAAAAAAAAAAAGACAAAGACAAGACAAAGACAAGACAAAGACAAGACAAAGACAAAGACAAGACAAAGACAAAGACAAGACAAAGACAAGACAAAGACAAGACAAAGACAAGACAAAGACAAGACAAAGACAAGACAAAGACAAGACAAAGACAAGACAAAGACAAGACAAAGACAAGACAAAGACAAGACAAAGACAAGACAAAGACAAGACAAAGACAAGACAAAGACAAGACAAAGACAAGACAAAGACAAGACAAAGACAAGACAAAGACAAGACAAAGACAAGACAAAGACAAGACAAAGACAAGACAAAGACAAGACAAAGACAAGACAAAGACAAGACAAAGACAAGACAAAGACAAGACAAAGACAAGACAAAGACAAGACAAAGACAAGACAAAGACAAGACAAAGACAAGACAAAGACAAGACAAAGACAAGACAAAGACAAGACAAAGACAAGACAAAGACAAGACAAAGACAAGACAAAGACAAGACAAAGACAAGACAAAGACAAGACAAAGACAAGACAAAGACAAGACAAAGACAAGACAAAGACAAGACAAAGACAAGACAAAGACAAGACAAAGACAAGACAAAGACAAGACAAAGACAAGACAAAGACAAGACAAAGACAAGACAAAGACAAGACAAAGACAAGACAAAGACAAGACAAAGACAAGACAAAGACAAGACAAAGACAAGACAAAGACAAGACAAAGACAAGACAAAGACAAGACAAAGACAAGACAAAGACAAGACAAAGACAAGACAAAGACAAGACAAAGACAAGACAAAGACAAGACAAAGACAAGACAAAGACAAGACAAAGACAAGACAAAGACAAGACAAAGACAAGACAAAGACAAGACAAAGACAAGACAAAGACAAGACAAAGACAAGACAAAGACAAGACAAAGACAAGACAAAGACAAGACAAAGACAAGACAAAGACAAGACAAAGACAAGACAAAGACAAGACAAAGACAAGACAAAGACAAGACAAAGACAAGACAAAGACAAGACAAAGACAAGACAAAGACAAGACAAAGACAAGACAAAGACAAGACAAAGACAAGACAAAGACAAGACAAAGACAAGACAAAGACAAGACAAAGACAAGACAAAGACAAGACAAAGACAAGACAAAGACAAGACAAAGACAAGACAAAGACAAGACAAAGACAAGACAAAGACAAGACAAAGACAAGACAAGACAAAGACAAGACAAAGACAAGACAAAGACAAGACAAAGACAAGACAAAGACAAGACAAAGACAAGACAAAGACAAGACAAAGACAAGACAAAGACAAGACAAAGACAAGACAAAGACAAGACAAAGACAAGACAAAGACAAGACAAAGACAAGACAAAGACAAGACAAAGACAAGACAAAGACAAGACAAAGACAAGACAAAGACAAGACAAAGACAAGACAAAGACAAGACAAAGACAAGACAAAGACAAGACAAAGACAAGACAAAGACAAGACAAAGACAAGACAAAGACAAGACAAAGACAAGACAAAGACAAGACAAAGACAAGACAAAGACAAGACAAAGACAAGACAAAGACAAGACAAAGACAAGACAAAGACAAGACAAAGACAAGACAAAGACAAGACAAAGACAAGACAAAGACAAGACAAAGACAAGACAAAGACAAGACAAAGACAAGACAAAGACAAGACAAAGACAAGACAAAGACAAGACAAAGACAAGACAAAGACAAGACAAAGACAAGACAAAGACAAGACAAAGACAAGACAAAGACAAGACAAAGACAAGACAAAGACAAGACAAAGACAAGACAAAGACAAGACAAAGACAAGACAAAGACAAGACAAAGACAAGACAAAGACAAGACAAAGACAAGACAAAGACAAGACAAAGACAAGACAAAGACAAGACAAAGACAAGACAAAGACAAGACAAAGACAAGACAAAGACAAGACAAAGACAAGACAAAGACAAGACAAAGACAAGACAAAGACAAGACAAAGACAAGACAAAGACAAGACAAAGACAAGACAAAGACAAGACAAAGACAAGACAAAGACAAGACAAGACAAAGACAAGACAAAGACAAGACAAAGACAAGACAAAGACAAGACAAAGACAAGACAAAGACAAGACAAAGACAAGACAAAGACAAGACAAAGACAAGACAAAGACAAGACAAAGACAAGACAAAGACAAGACAAAGACAAGACAAAGACAAGACAAAGACAAGACAAAGACAAGACAAAGACAAGACAAAGACAAGACAAAGACAAGACAAAGACAAGACAAAGACAAGACAAAGACAAGACAAAGACAAGACAAAGACAAGACAAAGACAAGACAAAGACAAGACAAAGACAAGACAAAGACAAGACAAAGACAAGACAAAGACAAGACAAAGACAAGACAAAGACAAGACAAAGACAAGACAAAGACAAGACAAAGACAAGACAAAGACAAGACAAAGACAAGACAAAGACAAGACAAAGACAAGACAAAGACAAGACAAAGACAAGACAAAGACAAGACAAAGACAAGACAAAGACAAGACAAAGACAAGACAAAGACAAGACAAAGACAAGACAAAGACAAGACAAAGACAAGACAAAGACAAGACAAAGACAAGACAAAGACAAGACAAAGACAAGACAAAGACAAGACAAAGACAAGACAAAGACAAGACAAAGACAAGACAAAGACAAGACAAAGACAAGACAAAGACAAGACAAAGACAAGACAAAGACAAGACAAAGACAAGACAAAGACAAGACAAAGACAAGACAAAGACAAGACAAAGACAAGACAAAGACAAGACAAAGACAAGACAAAGACAAGACAAAGACAAGACAAAGACAAGACAAAGACAAGACAAAGACAAGACAAAGACAAGACAAAGACAAGACAAAGACAAGACAAAGACAAGACAAAGACAAGACAAAGACAAGACAAAGACAAGACAAAGACAAGACAAAGACAAGACAAAGACAAGACAAAGACAAGACAAAGACAAGACAAAGACAAGACAAAGACAAGACAAAGACAAGACAAAGACAAGACAAAGACAAGACAAAGACAAGACAAAGACAAGACAAAGACAAGACAAAGACAAGACAAAGACAAGACAAAGACAAGACAAAGACAAGACAAAGACAAGACAAAGACAAGACAAAGACAAGACAAAGACAAGACAAAGACAAGACAAAGACAAGACAAAGACAAGACAAAGACAAGACAAAGACAAGACAAAGACAAGACAAAGACAAGACAAAGACAAGACAAAGACAAGACAAAGACAAGACAAAGACAAGACAAAGACAAGACAAAGACAAGACAAAGACAAGACAAAGACAAGACAAAGACAAGACAAAGACAAGACAAAGACAAGACAAAGACAAGACAAAGACAAGACAAAGACAAGACAAAGACAAGACAAAGACAAGACAAAGACAAGACAAAGACAAGACAAAGACAAGACAAAGACAAGACAAAGACAAGACAAAGACAAGACAAAGACAAGACAAAGACAAGACAAAGACAAGACAAAGACAAGACAAAGACAAGACAAAGACAAGACAAAGACAAGACAAAGACAAGACAAAGACAAGACAAAGACAAGACAAAGACAAGACAAAGACAAGACAAAGACAAGACAAAGACAAGACAAAGACAAGACAAAGACAAGACAAAGACAAGACAAAGACAAGACAAAGACAAGACAAAGACAAGACAAAGACAAGACAAAGACAAGACAAAGACAAGACAAAGACAAGACAAAGACAAGACAAAGACAAGACAAAGACAAGACAAAGACAAGACAAAGACAAGACAAAGACAAGACAAAGACAAGACAAAGACAAGACAAAGACAAGACAAAGACAAGACAAAGACAAGACAAAGACAAGACAAAGACAAGACAAAGACAAGACAAAGACAAGACAAAGACAAGACAAAGACAAGACAAAGACAAGACAAAGACAAGACAAAGACAAGACAAAGACAAGACAAAGACAAGACAAAGACAAGACAAAGACAAGACAAAGACAAGACAAAGACAAGACAAAGACAAGACAAAGACAAGACAAAGACAAGACAAAGACAAGACAAAGACAAGACAAAGACAAGACAAAGACAAGACAAAGACAAGACAAAGACAAGACAAAGACAAGACAAAGACAAGACAAAGACAAGACAAAGACAAGACAAAGACAAGACAAAGACAAGACAAAGACAAGACAAAGACAAGACAAAGACAAGACAAAGACAAGACAAAGACAAGACAAAGACAAGACAAAGACAAGACAAAGACAAGACAAAGACAAGACAAAGACAAGACAAAGACAAGACAAAGACAAGACAAAGACAAGACAAAGACAAGACAAAGACAAGACAAAGACAAGACAAAGACAAGACAAAGACAAGACAAAGACAAGACAAAGACAAGACAAAGAAAGACAAGACAAAGACAAGACAAAGACAAGACAAAGACAAGACAAAGACAAGACAAAGACAAGACAAAGACAAGACAAAGACAAGACAAAGACAAGACAAAGACAAGACAAAGACAAGACAAAGACAAGACAAAGACAAGACAAAGACAAGACAAAGACAAGACAAAGACAAGACAAAGACAAGACAAAGACAAGACAAAGACAAGACAAAGACAAGACAAAGACAAGACAAAGACAAGACAAAGACAAGACAAAGACAAGACAAAGACAAGACAAAGACAAGACAAAGACAAGACAAAGACAAGACAAAGACAAGACAAAGACAAGACAAAGACAAGACAAAGACAAGACAAAGACAAGACAAAGACAAGACAAAGACAAGACAAAGACAAGACAAAGACAAGACAAAGACAAGACAAAGACAAGACAAAGACAAGACAAAGACAAGACAAAGACAAGACAAAGACAAGACAAAGACAAGACAAAGACAAGACAAAGACAAGACAAAGACAAGACAAAGACAAGACAAAGACAAGACAAAGACAAGACAAAGACAAGACAAAGACAAGACAAAGACAAGACAAAGACAAGACAAAGACAAGACAAAGACAAGACAAAGACAAGACAAAGACAAGACAAAGACAAGACAAAGACAAGACAAAGACAAGACAAAGACAAGACAAAGACAAGACAAAGACAAGACAAAGACAAGACAAAGACAAGACAAAGACAAGACAAAGACAAGACAAAGACAAGACAAAGACAAGACAAAGACAAGACAAAGACAAGACAAAGACAAGACAAAGACAAGACAAAGACAAGACAAAGACAAGACAAAGACAAGACAAAGACAAGACAAAGACAAGACAAAGACAAGACAAAGACAAGACAAAGACAAGACAAAGACAAGACAAAGACAAGACAAAGACAAGACAAAGACAAGACAAAGACAAGACAAAGACAAGACAAAGACAAGACAAAGACAAGACAAAGACAAGACAAAGACAAGACAAAGACAAGACAAAGACAAGACAAAGACAAGACAAAGACAAGACAAAGACAAGACAAAGACAAGACAAAGACAAGACAAAGACAAGACAAAGACAAGACAAAGACAAGACAAAGACAAGACAAAGACAAGACAAAGACAAGACAAAGACAAGACAAAGACAAGACAAAGACAAGACAAAGACAAGACAAAGACAAGACAAAGACAAGACAAAGACAAGACAAAGACAAGACAAAGACAAGACAAAGACAAGACAAAGACAAGACAAAGACAAGACAAAGACAAGACAAAGACAAGACAAAGACAAGACAAAGACAAGACAAAGACAAGACAAAGACAAGACAAAGACAAGACAAAGACAAGACAAAGACAAGACAAAGACAAGACAAAGACAAGACAAAGACAAGACAAAGACAAGACAAAGACAAGACAAAGACAAGACAAAGACAAGACAAAGACAAGACAAAGACAAGACAAAGACAAGACAAAGACAAGACAAAGACAAGACAAAGACAAGACAAAGACAAGACAAAGACAAGACAAAGACAAGACAAAGACAAGACAAAGACAAGACAAAGACAAGACAAAGACAAGACAAAGACAAGACAAAGACAAGACAAAGACAAGACAAAGACAAGACAAAGACAAGACAAAGACAAGACAAAGACAAGACAAAGACAAGACAAAGACAAGACAAAGACAAGACAAAGACAAGACAAAGACAAGACAAAGACAAGACAAAGACAAGACAAAGACAAGACAAAGACAAGACAAAGACAAGACAAAGACAAGACAAAGACAAGACAAAGACAAGACAAAGACAAGACAAAGACAAGACAAAGACAAGACAAAGACAAGACAAAGACAAGACAAAGACAAGACAAAGACAAGACAAAGACAAGACAAAGACAAGACAAAGACAAGACAAAGACAAGACAAAGACAAGACAAAGACAAGACAAAGACAAGACAAAGACAAGACAAAGACAAGACAAAGACAAGACAAAGACAAGACAAAGACAAGACAAAGACAAGACAAAGACAAGACAAAGACAAGACAAAGACAAGACAAAGACAAGACAAAGACAAGACAAAGACAAGACAAAGACAAGACAAAGACAAGACAAAGACAAGACAAAGACAAGACAAAGACAAGACAAAGACAAGACAAAGACAAGACAAAGACAAGACAAAGACAAGACAAAGACAAGACAAAGACAAGACAAAGACAAGACAAAGACAAGACAAAGACAAGACAAAGACAAGACAAAGACAAGACAAAGACAAGACAAAGACAAGACAAAGACAAGACAAAGACAAGACAAAGACAAGACAAAGACAAGACAAAGACAAGACAAAGACAAGACAAAGACAAGACAAAGACAAGACAAAGACAAGACAAAGACAAGACAAAGACAAGACAAAGACAAGACAAAGACAAGACAAAGACAAGACAAAGACAAGACAAAGACAAGACAAAGACAAGACAAAGACAAGACAAAGACAAGACAAAGACAAGACAAAGACAAGACAAAGACAAGACAAAGACAAGACAAAGACAAGACAAAGACAAGACAAAGACAAGACAAAGACAAGACAAAGACAAGACAAAGACAAGACAAAGACAAGACAAAGACAAGACAAAGACAAGACAAAGACAAGACAAAGACAAGACAAAGACAAGACAAAGACAAGACAAAGACAAGACAAAGACAAGACAAAGACAAGACAAAGACAAGACAAAGACAAGACAAAGACAAGACAAAGACAAGACAAAGACAAGACAAAGACAAGACAAAGACAAGACAAAGACAAGACAAAGACAAGACAAAGACAAGACAAAGACAAGACAAAGACAAGACAAAGACAAGACAAAGACAAGACAAAGACAAGACAAAGACAAGACAAAGACAAGACAAAGACAAGACAAAGACAAGACAAAGACAAGACAAAGACAAGACAAAGACAAGACAAAGACAAGACAAAGACAAGACAAAGACAAGACAAAGACAAGACAAAGACAAGACAAAGACAAGACAAAGACAAGACAAAGACAAGACAAAGACAAGACAAAGACAAGACAAAGACAAGACAAAGACAAGACAAAGACAAGACAAAGACAAGACAAAGACAAGACAAAGACAAGACAAAGACAAGACAAAGACAAGACAAAGACAAGACAAAGACAAGACAAAGACAAGACAAAGACAAGACAAAGACAAGACAAAGACAAGACAAAGACAAGACAAAGACAAGACAAAGACAAGACAAAGACAAGACAAAGACAAGACAAAGACAAGACAAAGACAAGACAAAGACAAGACAAAGACAAGACAAAGACAAGACAAAGACAAGACAAAGACAAGACAAAGACAAGACAAAGACAAGACAAAGACAAGACAAAGACAAGACAAAGACAAGACAAAGACAAGACAAAGACAAGACAAAGACAAGACAAAGACAAGACAAAGACAAGACAAAGACAAGACAAAGACAAGACAAAGACAAGACAAAGACAAGACAAAGACAAGACAAAGACAAGACAAAGACAAGACAAAGACAAGACAAAGACAAGACAAAGACAAGACAAAGACAAGACAAAGACAAGACAAAGACAAGACAAAGACAAGACAAAGACAAGACAAAGACAAGACAAAGACAAGACAAAGACAAGACAAAGACAAGACAAAGACAAGACAAAGACAAGACAAAGACAAGACAAAGACAAGACAAAGACAAGACAAAGACAAGACAAAGACAAGACAAAGACAAGACAAAGACAAGACAAAGACAAGACAAAGACAAGACAAAGACAAGACAAAGACAAGACAAAGACAAGACAAAGACAAGACAAAGACAAGACAAAGACAAGACAAAGACAAGACAAAGACAAGACAAAGACAAGACAAAGACAAGACAAAGACAAGACAAAGACAAGACAAAGACAAGACAAAGACAAGACAAAGACAAGACAAAGACAAGACAAAGACAAGACAAAGACAAGACAAAGACAAGACAAAGACAAGACAAAGACAAGACAAAGACAAGACAAAGACAAGACAAAGACAAGACAAAGACAAGACAAAGACAAGACAAAGACAAGACAAAGACAAGACAAAGACAAGACAAAGACAAGACAAAGACAAGACAAAGACAAGACAAAGACAAGACAAAGACAAGACAAAGACAAGACAAAGACAAGACAAAGACAAGACAAAGACAAGACAAAGACAAGACAAAGACAAGACAAAGACAAGACAAAGACAAGACAAAGACAAGACAAAGACAAGACAAAGACAAGACAAAGACAAGACAAAGACAAGACAAAGACAAGACAAAGACAAGACAAAGACAAGACAAAGACAAGACAAAGACAAGACAAAGACAAGACAAAGACAAGACAAAGACAAGACAAAGACAAGACAAAGACAAGACAAAGACAAGACAAAGACAAGACAAAGACAAGACAAAGACAAGACAAAGACAAGACAAAGACAAGACAAAGACAAGACAAAGACAAGACAAAGACAAGACAAAGACAAGACAAAGACAAGACAAAGACAAGACAAAGACAAGACAAAGACAAGACAAAGACAAGACAAAGACAAGACAAAGACAAGACAAAGACAAGACAAAGACAAGACAAAGACAAGACAAAGACAAGACAAAGACAAGACAAAGACAAGACAAAGACAAGACAAAGACAAGACAAAGACAAGACAAAGACAAGACAAAGACAAGACAAAGACAAGACAAAGACAAGACAAAGACAAGACAAAGACAAGACAAAGACAAGACAAAGACAAGACAAAGACAAGACAAAGACAAGACAAAGACAAGACAAAGACAAGACAAAGACAAGACAAAGACAAGACAAAGACAAGACAAAGACAAGACAAAGACAAGACAAAGACAAGACAAAGACAAGACAAAGACAAGACAAAGACAAGACAAAGACAAGACAAAGACAAGACAAAGACAAGACAAAGACAAGACAAAGACAAGACAAAGACAAGACAAAGACAAGACAAAGACAAGACAAAGACAAGACAAAGACAAGACAAAGACAAGACAAAGACAAGACAAAGACAAGACAAAGACAAGACAAAGACAAGACAAAGACAAGACAAAGACAAGACAAAGACAAGACAAAGACAAGACAAAGACAAGACAAAGACAAGACAAAGACAAGACAAAGACAAGACAAAGACAAGACAAAGACAAGACAAAGACAAGACAAAGACAAGACAAAGACAAGACAAAGACAAGACAAAGACAAGACAAAGACAAGACAAAGACAAGACAAAGACAAGACAAAGACAAGACAAAGACAAGACAAAGACAAGACAAAGACAAGACAAAGACAAGACAAAGACAAGACAAAGACAAGACAAAGACAAGACAAAGACAAGACAAAGACAAGACAAAGACAAGACAAAGACAAGACAAAGACAAGACAAAGACAAGACAAAGACAAGACAAAGACAAGACAAAGACAAGACAAAGACAAGACAAAGACAAGACAAAGACAAGACAAAGACAAGACAAAGACAAGACAAAGACAAGACAAAGACAAGACAAAGACAAGACAAAGACAAGACAAAGACAAGACAAAGACAAGACAAAGACAAGACAAAGACAAGACAAAGACAAGACAAAGACAAGACAAAGACAAGACAAAGACAAGACAAAGACAAGACAAAGACAAGACAAAGACAAGACAAAGACAAGACAAAGACAAGACAAAGACAAGACAAAGACAAGACAAAGACAAGACAAAGACAAGACAAAGACAAGACAAAGACAAGACAAAGACAAGACAAAGACAAGACAAAGACAAGACAAAGACAAGACAAAGACAAGACAAAGACAAGACAAAGACAAGACAAAGACAAGACAAAGACAAGACAAAGACAAGACAAAGACAAGACAAAGACAAGACAAAGACAAGACAAAGACAAGACAAAGACAAGACAAAGACAAGACAAAGACAAGACAAAGACAAGACAAAGACAAGACAAAGACAAGACAAAGACAAGACAAAGACAAGACAAAGACAAGACAAAGACAAGACAAAGACAAGACAAAGACAAGACAAAGACAAGACAAAGACAAGACAAAGACAAGACAAAGACAAGACAAAGACAAGACAAAGACAAGACAAAGACAAGACAAAGACAAGACAAAGACAAGACAAAGACAAGACAAAGACAAGACAAAGACAAGACAAAGACAAGACAAAGACAAGACAAAGACAAGACAAAGACAAGACAAAGACAAGACAAAGACAAGACAAAGACAAGACAAAGACAAGACAAAGACAAGACAAAGACAAGACAAAGACAAGACAAAGACAAGACAAAGACAAGACAAAGACAAGACAAAGACAAGACAAAGACAAGACAAAGACAAGACAAAGACAAGACAAAGACAAGACAAAGACAAGACAAAGACAAGACAAAGACAAGACAAAGACAAGACAAAGACAAGACAAAGACAAGACAAAGACAAGACAAAGACAAGACAAAGACAAGACAAAGACAAGACAAAGACAAGACAAAGACAAGACAAAGACAAGACAAAGACAAGACAAAGACAAGACAAAGACAAGACAAAGACAAGACAAAGACAAGACAAAGACAAGACAAAGACAAGACAAAGACAAGACAAAGACAAGACAAAGACAAGACAAAGACAAGACAAAGACAAGACAAAGACAAGACAAAGACAAGACAAAGACAAGACAAAGACAAGACAAAGACAAGACAAAGACAAGACAAAGACAAGACAAAGACAAGACAAAGACAAGACAAAGACAAGACAAAGACAAGACAAAGACAAGACAAAGACAAGACAAAGACAAGACAAAGACAAGACAAAGACAAGACAAAGACAAGACAAAGACAAGACAAAGACAAGACAAAGACAAGACAAAGACAAGACAAAGACAAGACAAAGACAAGACAAAGACAAGACAAAGACAAGACAAAGACAAGACAAAGACAAGACAAAGACAAGACAAAGACAAGACAAAGACAAGACAAAGACAAGACAAAGACAAGACAAAGACAAGACAAAGACAAGACAAAGACAAGACAAAGACAAGATAAAGACAAGACTATTGGCGAACGATAGGCAGAGAAACAAACTACCGGTATTCGGATAAAACGCGAAGAGAAAACCGCGCCGGAGAAGAATGTTTTACAACACGTTTATTCGGTTCAATGTTAGGTTAGTTATATATTGCGTAGTAACGAAAAAATAGAAATGTCACTTGCAGACATCGACGATGATGGTCTACGTGCACAAAGGGTGTAATCGCGCATTAAGTATGACGTAATGTAATGATGACGTCAACACTCCTCCTCGCGAATTCAACCTTTACCTCCTACAGTCAGGCCCAAATCCATAGCGAACCTCTTGACCTTCGTTGCACCGAGCGGTTTTGTCAAGACATCCGCCACCATCTCCTCCGACGGACAGTACCTTAACTCGATAACTCCAGATGACGAAAGTTCACGAGTATAGTGATAACGCGTATCAATATGCTTCGTTTTCTTCTTTTGTTGATCTAGTGCCACAAAGTCTAGGCAGCTTCTATTGTCCTCGAACACTACAGTCGGCTTGACCTGTTCCTCATTCAGCTCTTTCAACAAATTACGCAACCAGACCACTTCATGTGCTGCCTCCGAGAGCGCGACGTACTCCGCCTCCATTGTTGACAGAGTCACGCAACCTTGCTTCCTGCTGGCCCAGCTGACGATAGCTCCTCCTATACGAAACACATAGCCACTACAAGACTTTCTGTCGCTAGCATCACCTGCCCAGTCGGCGTCACAGTAACCAACCAGCTCAAATTCCTCATCTGTTTTACCCAACTTCAATCTATACTCCACTGTATGAACCAGGTAGCGTATTACCCTTTGACTCTCAGTCCAATCAACCTCCGATGGACAACTAATCTTACGGCTCAAGATTCCGACGCAAGCCGCAATGTCTGGTCGACTGTTCGTTGCGAGATATAACAAAGAACCAATCACACTACGGTATTCTTCATTGTCTTCAAGGTTGTTTCCGTCCTTGCTCAGCTTGAAATAACCCGGGTCCATTGGATACTTGCATCCCTTTGCTCTGTCCTTTCCGAGGCGCTTCGCTAGTTTTCTAATGAAACTCTCCTGGCTGAGACTGTAGAAGCCACTCTCATCCTTTTGGACGCGAATTCCTAAAAAACAAGATATTTCACCCAGTGTCGTAATTTGTATCTTCTCTTGCAGTGCTCTTTCGATATTATTGATTTCAGTTTCCTGCACACAAACCACCAAAATATCGTCTACGTACAACAACAGATATATCCATTCTCCATTTGATAGCTGCTTCCGGTACAGACACGAATCACTTTTACATTGACGAAATCCTAGCTCAATCAGGATTTGGGTTATGGTTTGATGCCAAATCCTGGCCGCCTGCTTCAGGCCATATATGCTCTTCCGCAATCTACAAACTTGATGAGCCTTCTTCTGTATAATAAATCCCGGTGGTTGCCGCATGTAGATTTCCTCGCTTAGTTTCCCATAAAGGTACGCCGACTTTACGTCTAGGTGCTTGACTGTCATTTTTTGCCTTCCTGCAACAGCCAACAACACGCGAAACGTCGACTGCATAGCAACCGGGGCGAAGATTTCGTCGTAATCTGAACCGAAGCGCTGTGTGAACCCCTGCGCAACGAGCCGTGCTTTGAACCTCTCAACATCGCCCTCGGCGTTCAACTTCTTTCGATAGACCCATTTGCTACCAATAATGTTGCGATTGGCCGGTGGATCTACTAGCTCCCACGTACCGTTCGAGATCAAGGATTGATACTCTTCCCTCATGGCTTTCAACCACTCCTCCTTTTCTGGTCCACCAACTGCTTCTTTGAAGGTGGCGGGCTCGTTATGTTCCATCGCAACGAGTCCCAATTCATAATCCCTGAAACGAACTGGTAATACATTCCGCGTCGACCTTTGGCGCTCTTCCGTACGCTCGCCGCTCATCACTTCACTTTCTTGCACTGTTCCCCTTTCAGCGGGTTCTTCTTCTTCGGAATACATTTCTTCAGCACTTTCGTATTCGAACATATCGTTTTCTTGATCAGGTGCTTCGTCGTTCTTAATCATCGGTAAAAGTTCCACATTGGGTTCAACAGGCCCAACGATAGCTTCATGGTTCACTTTTTCGTTCGGATTTTTATTCATTTGCAAGTCCTCCACAAATTTCACATCACGACTAATTGTAATACGTTCACTTCCCGTATCAAGAAAACGATACGCTTTATGCTGGTTTGAGTAACCAATAAAAACCATTTTTCGAGATTTCACTTCCATTTTCTTTCTTTTCTCCGCTGGGATCTGCACCCACGCTTCGCACCCGAAGATTCTGAAATGCTCTAATGACGGTTTCCTTTCGTACCAACGCTCGAACGGACTCATGCCAATGGACCTAGACGGCAAGCGGTTCTGGATATAGGTTGCCGTCAAAACTGCTTCACCCCAGAAGCGTTCGTCTAAGCCTGCCTCTAGCAACATACACATCGTCATCTCCTTCAGAGAACGATTTTTCCTCTCTGCCACCCCGTTTTGTTTGGGTGAATACGGGGCTGTAAATTGACTCACGATACCCTCACCCCGAAGAAAAGACTGTAGTTCTTTCCCGGTGTACTCGCCACCCCCATCAGACTGCAAAATGCGCGGGGTCTTCCCGATCTGCGTCTTGCAAAAATACACGAACTGTTTAACCTTCTCCGCAGCTTCGGATTTGCATCGCAGAAGATACACGAAAGTCATACGAGTGTGATCATCGATCAAAGAGAGAAAATACTTATTTCCGCTAGGCGTACTGATCATTGGCCCACTCAGATCGGTATGCACTAGATCAAGCTTATCTTTAGCACCGCGGTCGACTTGCTTAGGGAACGGAATACGTGCCATTTTTCCTTCCAAACAGCATTTGCAAATCGACTTGTCACCACAATCAACCAACTTCATTCCTTTCGCATAACCGTTCGTTGGAATCGCTCGCACTACATCGAGATCGCGATGGCCTAGCCGACGATGCCAGGTGTGCTGGCAGTTCGTAGTATGGGGTGATTGAACACTCAGCAACGCTTGCTCTGAGGTGAACAACCTGTACAGGCTACCATGGCGTAGCGCTATCACCACAATTTTTCCTTGCTGGTTTCGAACCTCACAACGATTATCACAAAAAACCACATTGAAACCTTTGCTTGCAAGAATACTTACAGAGATTAAACCACTTGCCAATTTCGGTACATATAGCACATCGTGCAGTACAATATCGATAAGCTCGTTATCGCTATTCATACCAACGATTTTTCCTTGGCCGATTCCGGATGCTTCGACCCTTTCTCCATCGGCCAACATCACGCTTACTCCCTTGGTCTCATTAAATACCTCAAAGAATTTCCTGTCGCCAGTCATGTGGCGAGATGCTCCGCTGTCAATAAACCACCATGACGGCTCGCCGTGACCAACCATCCAAGCAAGGGGTCCATCCGTAACACTTGCTTTCTTCGCTTTAGCCACGTCGTCTTTCTTTGGTTGATTTGATCCATCCTGCTTGCTTCCGGAACTCTCAGAAACCTCTTTCTTCCAAGCGCGACAGTTTCGCTTCAAGTGACCGCTCTTTTTGCAGTGAAAACAGGCGCGGATCTCTTTATTTCCGTTACTCGAACCACCGCGTTGCTTTCGGAAATCCGCCCTCAAAGCTTTGTCGGTACCTCCACTACCTGCAGCAGATCCGCTTCTTTCTCGCCGTTTTTCAGCCTCGGCGAGCAGTTTCGACTTTACTAAATCGATGGTCAATTCATCAGCCGGCCGCTGCTCCAGCGCAGTCGCTAGTGGGTCATAAGAATCGGGCAGCGAACATAATAACATCGCCACCTGCCATTTCTTCGGGATCTCTTCCCGGCATCCGCAATACGCTGGAGCAAATCAGTGAATTGCTGCAGATGTTGCTCCATATCGCCGTCTTCTCTGAGCTCCAAACGCGTCAGTTTCTTGAGAAGGTACACTTCCGATCCCTTGTCGTGGTAATCTTTTAATGCTTGCCATACATCCTTTGCGCTAACGCAGTTCCGGACGATACTCGTTTGGCTATCGTCAACACACAAACAAATCGTGGCTCGGGCTTTCATGTCTGCTTTAGTCCACTCAGGCGTCACGGGTTCCGGTTTCTGGTCCATAATCACGTTCCATAGCTCATCTCGAATCAGCATCATTTCGATCTTGAATTTCATGACTGGTAATTCTGGTTGTTCAGTCTCGGAAGCGAGAAACGAGGGTGCTCCGCCATCTTTCTAAGATGCTCTTTTGTTCACGGGATAATGCTGAACGCAATTGAATAACCACTACTTTCCGACGAATTCAAAAAAACTCTTTCTTCGCGACGACCACCCTGGGCCCATAACCTATTGGCGAACGATAGGCAGAGAAACAAACTACCGGTATTCGGATAAAACGCGAAGAGAAAACCGCGCCGGAGAAGAATGTTTTACAACACGTTTATTCGGTTCAATGTTAGGTTAGTTATATATTGCGTAGTAACGAAAAAATAGAAATGTCACTTGCAGACATCGACGATGATGGTCTACGTGCACAAAGGGTGTAATCGCGCATTAAGTATGACGTAATGTAATGATGACGTCAACAAAGACAAAGACAAGACAAAGACAAGACAAAGACAAGACAAAGACAAGACAAAGACAAGACAAAGACAAGACAAAGACAAGACAAAGACAAGACAAAGACAAGACAAAGACAAGACAAAGACAAGACAAAGACAAGACAAAGACAAGACAAAGACAAGACAAAGACAAGACAAAGACAAGACAAAGACAAGACAAAGACAAGACAAAGACAAGACAAAGACAAGACAAAGACAAGACAAAGACAAGACAAAGACAAGACAAAGACAAGACAAAGACAAGACAAAGACAAGACAAAGACAAGACAAAGACAAGACAAAGACAAGACAAAGACAAGACAAAGACAAGACAAAGACAAGACAAAGACAAGACAAAGACAAGACAAAGACAAGACAAAGACAAGACAAAGACAAGACAAAGACAAGACAAAGACAAGACAAAGACAAGACAAAGACAAGACAAAGACAAGACAAAGACAAGACAAAGACAAGACAAAGACTAGACAAAGACAAGACAAAGACAAGACAAAGACAAGACAAAGACAAGACAAAGACAAGACAAAGACAAGACAAAGACAAGACAAAGACAAGACAAAGACAAGACAAAGACAAGACAAAGACAAGACAAAGACAAGACAAAGACAAGACAAAGACAAGACAAAGACAAGACAAAGACAAGACAAAGACAAGACAAAGACAAGACAAAGACAAGACAAAGACAAGACAAAGACAAGACAAAGACAAGACAAAGACAAGACAAAGACAAGACAAAGACAAGACAAAGACAAGACAAAGACAAGACAAAGACAAGACAAAGACAAGACAAAGACAAGACAAAGACAAGACAAAGACAAGACAAAGACAAGACAAAGACAAGACAAAGACAAGACAAAGACAAGACAAAGACAAGACAAAGACAAGACAAAGACAAGACAAAGACAAGACAAAGACAAGACAAAGACAAGACAAAGACAAGACAAAGACAAGACAAAGACAAGACAAAGACAAGACAAAGACAAGACAAAGACAAGACAAAGACAAGACAAAGACAAGACAAAGACAAGACAAAGACAAGACAAAGACAAGACAAAGACAAGACAAAGACAAGACAAAGACAAGACAAAGACAAGACAAAGACAAGACAAAGACAAGACAAAGACAAGACAAAGACAAGACAAAGACAAGACAAAGACAAGACAAAGACAAGACAAAGACAAGACAAAGACAAGACAAAGACAAGACAAAGACAAGACAAAGACAAGACAAAGACAAGACAAAGACAAGACAAAGACAAGACAAAGACAAGACAAAGACAAGACAAAGACAAGACAAAGACAAGACAAAGACAAGACAAAGACAAGACAAAGACAAGACAAAGACAAGACAAAGACAAGACAAAGACAAGACAAAGACAAGACAAAGACAAGACAAAGACAAGACAAAGACAAGACAAAGACAAGACAAAGACAAGACAAAGACAAGACAAAGACAAGACAAAGACAAGACAAAGACAAGACAAAGACAAGACAAAGACAAGACAAAGACAAGACAAAGACAAGACAAAGACAAGACAAAGACAAGACAAAGACAAGACAAAGACAAGACAAAGACAAGACAAAGACAAGACAAAGACAAGACAAAGACAAGACAAAGACAAGACAAAGACAAGACAAAGACAAGACAAAGACAAGACAAAGACAAGACAAAGACAAGACAAAGACAAGACAAAGACAAGACAAAGACAAGACAAAGACAAGACAAAGACAAGACAAAGACAAGACAAAGACAAGACAAAGACAAGACAAAGACAAGACAAAGACAAGACAAAGACAAGACAAAGACAAGACAAAGACAAGACAAAGACAAGACAAAGACAAGACAAAGACAAGACAAAGACAAGACAAAGACAAGACAAAGACAAGACAAAGACAAGACAAAGACAAGACAAAGACAAGACAAAGACAAGACAAAGACAAGACAAAGACAAGACAAAGACAAGACAAAGACAAGACAAAGACAAGACAAAGACAAGACAAAGACAAGACAAAGACAAGACAAAGACAAGACAAAGACAAGACAAAGACAAGACAAAGACAAGACAAAGACAAGACAAAGACAAGACAAAGACAAGACAAAGACAAGACAAAGACAAGACAAAGACAAGACAAAGACAAGACAAAGACAAGACAAAGACAAGACAAAGACAAGACAAAGACAAGACAAAGACAAGACAAAGACAAGACAAAGACAAGACAAAGACAAGACAAAGACAAGACAAAGACAAGACAAAGACAAGACAAAGACAAGACAAAGACAAGACAAAGACAAGACAAAGACAAGACAAAGACAAGACAAAGACAAGACAAAGACAAGACAAAGACAAGACAAAGACAAGACAAAGACAAGACAAAGACAAGACAAAGACAAGACAAAGACAAGACAAAGACAAGACAAAGACAAGACAAAGACAAGACAAAGACAAGACAAAGACAAGACAAAGACAAGACAAAGACAAGACAAAGACAAGACAAAGACAAGACAAAGACAAGACAAAGACAAGACAAAGACAAGACAAAGACAAGACAAAGACAAGACAAAGACAAGACAAAGACAAGACAAAGACAAGACAAAGACAAGACAAAGACAAGACAAAGACAAGACAAAGACAAGACAAAGACAAGACAAAGACAAGACAAAGACAAGACAAAGACAAGACAAAGACAAGACAAAGACAAGACAAAGACAAGACAAAGACAAGACAAAGACAAGACAAAGACAAGACAAAGACAAGACAAAGACAAGACAAAGACAAGACAAAGACAAGACAAAGACAAGACAAAGACAAGACAAAGACAAGACAAAGACAAGACAAAGACAAGACAAAGACAAGACAAAGACAAGACAAAGACAAGACAAAGACAAGACAAAGACAAGACAAAGACAAGACAAAGACAAGACAAAGACAAGACAAAGACAAGACAAAGACAAGACAAAGACAAGACAAAGACAAGACAAAGACAAGACAAAGACAAGACAAAGACAAGACAAAGACAAGACAAAGACAAGACAAAGACAAGACAAAGACAAGACAAAGACAAGACAAAGACAAGACAAAGACAAGACAAAGACAAGACAAAGACAAGACAAAGACAAGACAAAGACAAGACAAAGACAAGACAAAGACAAGACAAAGACAAGACAAAGACAAGACAAAGACAAGACAAAGACAAGACAAAGACAAGACAAAGACAAGACAAAGACAAGACAAAGACAAGACAAAGACAAGACAAAGACAAGACAAAGACAAGACAAAGACAAGACAAAGACAAGACAAAGACAAGACAAAGACAAGACAAAGACAAGACAAAGACAAGACAAAGACAAGACAAAGACAAGACAAAGACAAGACAAAGACAAGACAAAGACAAGACAAAGACAAGACAAAGACAAGACAAAGACAAGACAAAGACAAGACAAAGACAAGACAAAGACAAGACAAAGACAAGACAAAGACAAGACAAAGACAAGACAAAGACAAGACAAAGACAAGACAAAGACAAGACAAAGACAAGACAAAGACAAGACAAAGACAAGACAAAGACAAGACAAAGACAAGACAAAGACAAGACAAAGACAAGACAAAGACAAGACAAAGACAAGACAAAGACAAGACAAAGACAAGACAAAGACAAGACAAAGACAAGACAAAGACAAGACAAAGACAAGACAAAGACAAGACAAAGACAAGACAAAGACAAGACAAAGACAAGACAAAGACAAGACAAAGACAAGACAAAGACAAGACAAAGACAAGACAAAGACAAGACAAAGACAAGACAAAGACAAGACAAAGACAAGACAAAGACAAGACAAAGACAAGACAAAGACAAGACAAAGACAAGACAAAGACAAGACAAAGACAAGACAAAGACAAGACAAAGACAAGACAAAGACAAGACAAAGACAAGACAAAGACAAGACAAAGACAAGACAAAGACAAGACAAAGACAAGACAAAGACAAGACAAAGACAAGACAAAGACAAGACAAAGACAAGACAAAGACAAGACAAAGACAAGACAAAGACAAGACAAAGACAAGACAAAGACAAGACAAAGACAAGACAAAGACAAGACAAAGACAAGACAAAGACAAGACAAAGACAAGACAAAGACAAGACAAAGACAAGACAAAGACAAGACAAAGACAAGACAAAGACAAGACAAAGACAAGACAAAGACAAGACAAAGACAAGACAAAGACAAGACAAAGACAAGACAAAGACAAGACAAAGACAAGACAAAGACAAGACAAAGACAAGACAAAGACAAGACAAAGACAAGACAAAGACAAGACAAAGACAAGACAAAGACAAGACAAAGACAAGACAAAGACAAGACAAAGACAAGACAAAGACAAGACAAAGACAAGACAAAGACAAGACAAAGACAAGACAAAGACAAGACAAAGACAAGACAAAGACAAGACAAAGACAAGACAAAGACAAGACAAAGACAAGACAAAGACAAGACAAAGACAAGACAAAGACAAGACAAAGACAAGACAAAGACAAGACAAAGACAAGACAAAGACAAGACAAAGACAAGACAAAGACAAGACAAAGACAAGACAAAGACAAGACAAAGACAAGACAAAGACAAGACAAAGACAAGACAAAGACAAGACAAAGACAAGACAAAGACAAGACAAAGACAAGACAAAGACAAGACAAAGACAAGACAAAGACAAGACAAAGACAAGACAAAGACAAGACAAAGACAAGACAAAGACAAGACAAAGACAAGACAAAGACAAGACAAAGACAAGACAAAGACAAGACAAAGACAAGACAAAGACAAGACAAAGACAAGACAAAGACAAGACAAAGACAAGACAAAGACAAGACAAAGACAAGACAAAGACAAGACAAAGACAAGACAAAGACAAGACAAAGACAAGACAAAGACAAGACAAAGACAAGACAAAGACAAGACAAAGACAAGACAAAGACAAGACAAAGACAAGACAAAGACAAGACAAAGACAAGACAAAGACAAGACAAAGACAAGACAAAGACAAGACAAAGACAAGACAAAGACAAGACAAAGACAAGACAAAGACAAGACAAAGACAAGACAAAGACAAGACAAAGACAAGACAAAGACAAGACAAAGACAAGACAAAGACAAGACAAAGACAAGACAAAGACAAGACAAAGACAAGACAAAGACAAGACAAAGACAAGACAAAGACAAGACAAAGACAAGACAAAGACAAGACAAAGACAAGACAAAGACAAGACAAAGACAAGACAAAGACAAGACAAAGACAAGACAAAGACAAGACAAAGACAAGACAAAGACAAGACAAAGACAAGACAAAGACAAGACAAAGACAAGACAAAGACAAGACAAAGACAAGACAAAGACAAGACAAAGACAAGACAAAGACAAGACAAAGACAAGACAAAGACAAGACAAAGACAAGACAAAGACAAGACAAAGACAAGACAAAGACAAGACAAAGACAAGACAAAGACAAGACAAAGACAAGACAAAGACAAGACAAAGACAAGACAAAGACAAGACAAAGACAAGACAAAGACAAGACAAAGACAAGACAAAGACAAGACAAAGACAAGACAAAGACAAGACAAAGACAAGACAAAGACAAGACAAAGACAAGACAAAGACAAGACAAAGACAAGACAAAGACAAGACAAAGACAAGACAAAGACAAGACAAAGACAAGACAAAGACAAGACAAAGACAAGACAAAGACAAGACAAAGACAAGACAAAGACAAGACAAAGACAAGACAAAGACAAGACAAAGACAAGACAAAGACAAGACAAAGACAAGACAAAGACAAGACAAAGACAAGACAAAGACAAGACAAAGACAAGACAAAGACAAGACAAAGACAAGACAAAGACAAGACAAAGACAAGACAAAGACAAGACAAAGACAAGACAAAGACAAGACAAAGACAAGACAAAGACAAGACAAAGACAAGACAAAGACAAGACAAAGACAAGACAAAGACAAGACAAAGACAAGACAAAGACAAGACAAAGACAAGACAAAGACAAGACAAAGACAAGACAAAGACAAGACAAAGACAAGACAAAGACAAGACAAAGACAAGACAAAGACAAGACAAAGACAAGACAAAGACAAGACAAAGACAAGACAAAGACAAGACAAAGACAAGACAAAGACAAGACAAAGACAAGACAAAGACAAGACAAAGACAAGACAAAGACAAGACAAAGACAAGACAAAGACAAGACAAAGACAAGACAAAGACAAGACAAAGACAAGACAAAGACAAGACAAAGACAAGACAAAGACAAGACAAAGACAAGACAAAGACAAGACAAAGACAAGACAAAGACAAGACAAAGACAAGACAAAGACAAGACAAAGACAAGACAAAGACAAGACAAAGACAAGACAAAGACAAGACAAAGACAAGACAAAGACAAGACAAAGACAAGACAAAGACAAGACAAAGACAAGACAAAGACAAGACAAAGACAAGACAAAGACAAGACAAAGACAAGACAAAGACAAGACAAAGACAAGACAAAGACAAGACAAAGACAAGACAAAGACAAGACAAAGACAAGACAAAGACAAGACAAAGACAAGACAAAGACAAGACAAAGACAAGACAAAGACAAGACAAAGACAAGACAAAGACAAGACAAAGACAAGACAAAGACAAGACAAAGACAAGACAAAGACAAGACAAAGACAAGACAAAGACAAGACAAAGACAAGACAAAGACAAGACAAAGACAAGACAAAGACAAGACAAAGACAAGACAAAGACAAGACAAAGACAAGACAAAGACAAGACAAAGACAAGACAAAGACAAGACAAAGACAAGACAAAGACAAGACAAAGACAAGACAAAGACAAGACAAAGACAAGACAAAGACAAGACAAAGACAAGACAAAGACAAGACAAAGACAAGACAAAGACAAGACAAAGACAAGACAAAGACAAGACAAAGACAAGACAAAGACAAGACAAAGACAAGACAAAGACAAGACAAAGACAAGACAAAGACAAGACAAAGACAAGACAAAGACAAGACAAAGACAAGACAAAGACAAGACAAAGACAAGACAAAGACAAGACAAAGACAAGACAAAGACAAGACAAAGACAAGACAAAGACAAGACAAAGACAAGACAAAGACAAGACAAAGACAAGACAAAGACAAGACAAAGACAAGACAAAGACAAGACAAAGACAAGACAAAGACAAGACAAAGACAAGACAAAGACAAGACAAAGACAAGACAAAGACAAGACAAAGACAAGACAAAGACAAGACAAAGACAAGACAAAGACAAGACAAAGACAAGACAAAGACAAGACAAAGACAAGACAAAGACAAGACAAAGACAAGACAAAGACAAGACAAAGACAAGACAAAGACAAGACAAAGACAAGACAAAGACAAGACAAAGACAAGACAAAGACAAGACAAAGACAAGACAAAGACAAGACAAAGACAAGACAAAGACAAGACAAAGACAAGACAAAGACAAGACAAAGACAAGACAAAGACAAGACAAAGACAAGACAAAGACAAGACAAAGACAAGACAAAGACAAGACAAAGACAAGACAAAGACAAGACAAAGACAAGACAAAGACAAGACAAAGACAAGACAAAGACAAGACAAAGACAAGACAAAGACAAGACAAAGACAAGACAAAGACAAGACAAAGACAAGACAAAGACAAGACAAAGACAAGACAAAGACAAGACAAAGACAAGACAAAGACAAGACAAAGACAAGACAAAGACAAGACAAAGACAAGACAAAGACAAGACAAAGACAAGACAAAGACAAGACAAAGACAAGACAAAGACAAGACAAAGACAAGACAAAGACAAGACAAAGACAAGACAAAGACAAGACAAAGACAAGACAAAGACAAGACAAAGACAAGACAAAGACAAGACAAAGACAAGACAAAGACAAGACAAAGACAAGACAAAGACAAGACAAAGACAAGACAAAGACAAGACAAAGACAAGACAAAGACAAGACAAAGACAAGACAAAGACAAGACAAAGACAAGACAAAGACAAGACAAAGACAAGACAAAGACAAGACAAAGACAAGACAAAGACAAGACAAAGACAAGACAAAGACAAGACAAAGACAAGACAAAGACAAGACAAAGACAAGACAAAGACAAGACAAAGACAAGACAAAGACAAGACAAAGACAAGACAAAGACAAGACAAAGACAAGACAAAGACAAGACAAAGACAAGACAAAGACAAGACAAAGACAAGACAAAGACAAGACAAAGACAAGACAAAGACAAGACAAAGACAAGACAAAGACAAGACAAAGACAAGACAAAGACAAGACAAAGACAAGACAAAGACAAGACAAAGACAAGACAAAGACAAGACAAAGACAAGACAAAGACAAGACAAAGACAAGACAAAGACAAGACAAAGACAAGACAAAGACAAGACAAAGACAAGACAAAGACAAGACAAAGACAAGACAAAGACAAGACAAAGACAAGACAAAGACAAGACAAAGACAAGACAAAGACAAGACAAAGACAAGACAAAGACAAGACAAAGACAAGACAAAGACAAGACAAAGACAAGACAAAGACAAGACAAAGACAAGACAAAGACAAGACAAAGACAAGACAAAGACAAGACAAAGACAAGACAAAGACAAGACAAAGACAAGACAAAGACAAGACAAAGACAAGACAAAGACAAGACAAAGACAAGACAAAGACAAGACAAAGACAAGACAAAGACAAGACAAAGACAAGACAAAGACAAGACAAAGACAAGACAAAGACAAGACAAAGACAAGACAAAGACAAGACAAAGACAAGACAAAGACAAGACAAAGACAAGACAAAGACAAGACAAAGACAAGACAAAGACAAGACAAAGACAAGACAAAGACAAGACAAAGACAAGACAAAGACAAGACAAAGACAAGACAAAGACAAGACAAAGACAAGACAAAGACAAGACAAAGACAAGACAAAGACAAGACAAAGACAAGACAAAGACAAGACAAAGACAAGACAAAGACAAGACAAAGACAAGACAAAGACAAGACAAAGACAAGACAAAGACAAGACAAAGACAAGACAAAGACAAGACAAAGACAAGACAAAGACAAGACAAAGACAAGACAAAGACAAGACAAAGACAAGACAAAGACAAGACAAAGACAAGACAAAGACAAGACAAAGACAAGACAAAGACAAGACAAAGACAAGACAAAGACAAGACAAAGACAAGACAAAGACAAGACAAAGACAAGACAAAGACAAGACAAAGACAAGACAAAGACAAGACAAAGACAAGACAAAGACAAGACAAAGACAAGACAAAGACAAGACAAAGACAAGACAAAGACAAGACAAAGACAAGACAAAGACAAGACAAAGACAAGACAAAGACAAGACAAAGACAAGACAAAGACAAGACAAAGACAAGACAAAGACAAGACAAAGACAAGACAAAGACAAGACAAAGACAAGACAAAGACAAGACAAAGACAAGACAAAGACAAGACAAAGACAAGACAAAGACAAGACAAAGACAAGACAAAGACAAGACAAAGACAAGACAAAGACAAGACAAAGACAAGACAAAGACAAGACAAAGACAAGACAAAGACAAGACAAAGACAAGACAAAGACAAGACAAAGACAAGACAAAGACAAGACAAAGACAAGACAAAGACAAGACAAAGACAAGACAAAGACAAGACAAAGACAAGACAAAGACAAGACAAAGACAAGACAAAGACAAGACAAAGACAAGACAAAGACAAGACAAAGACAAGACAAAGACAAGACAAAGACAAGACAAAGACAAGACAAAGACAAGACAAAGACAAGACAAAGACAAGACAAAGACAAGACAAAGACAAGACAAAGACAAGACAAAGACAAGACAAAGACAAGACAAAGACAAGACAAAGACAAGACAAAGACAAGACAAAGACAAGACAAAGACAAGACAAAGACAAGACAAAGACAAGACAAAGACAAGACAAAGACAAGACAAAGACAAGACAAAGACAAGACAAAGACAAGACAAAGACAAGACAAAGACAAGACAAAGACAAGACAAAGACAAGACAAAGACAAGACAAAGACAAGACAAAGACAAGACAAAGACAAGACAAAGACAAGACAAAGACAAGACAAAGACAAGACAAAGACAAGACAAAGACAAGACAAAGACAAGACAAAGACAAGACAAAGACAAGACAAAGACAAGACAAAGACAAGACAAAGACAAGACAAAGACAAGACAAAGACAAGACAAAGACAAGACAAAGACAAGACAAAGACAAGACAAAGACAAGACAAAGACAAGACAAAGACAAGACAAAGACAAGACAAAGACAAGACAAAGACAAGACAAAGACAAGACAAAGACAAGACAAAGACAAGACAAAGACAAGACAAAGACAAGACAAAGACAAGACAAAGACAAGACAAAGACAAGACAAAGACAAGACAAAGACAAGACAAAGACAAGACAAAGACAAGACAAAGACAAGACAAAGACAAGACAAAGACAAGACAAAGACAAGACAAAGACAAGACAAAGACAAGACAAAGACAAGACAAAGACAAGACAAAGACAAGACAAAGACAAGACAAAGACAAGACAAAGACAAGACAAAGACAAGACAAAGACAAGACAAAGACAAGACAAAGACAAGACAAAGACAAGACAAAGACAAGACAAAGACAAGACAAAGACAAGACAAAGACAAGACAAAGACAAGACAAAGACAAGACAAAGACAAGACAAAGACAAGACAAAGACAAGACAAAGACAAGACAAAGACAAGACAAAGACAAGACAAAGACAAGACAAAGACAAGACAAAGACAAGACAAAGACAAGACAAAGACAAGACAAAGACAAGACAAAGACAAGACAAAGACAAGACAAAGACAAGACAAAGACAAGACAAAGACAAGACAAAGACAAGACAAAGACAAGACAAAGACAAGACAAAGACAAGACAAAGACAAGACAAAGACAAGACAAAGACAAGACAAAGACAAGACAAAGACAAGACAAAGACAAGACAAAGACAAGACAAAGACAAGACAAAGACAAGACAAAGACAAGACAAAGACAAGACAAAGACAAGACAAAGACAAGACAAAGACAAGACAAAGACAAGACAAAGACAAGACAAAGACAAGACAAAGACAAGACAAAGACAAGACAAAGACAAGACAAAGACAAGACAAAGACAAGACAAAGACAAGACAAAGACAAGACAAAGACAAGACAAAGACAAGACAAAGACAAGACAAAGACAAGACAAAGACAAGACAAAGACAAGACAAAGACAGGATACGTCTCCCAACCTTTGAACGGAACGGAACGTTATATTTCACAGTGGTGTTCGGTGTGTAAATTTTAGTGAGTCAAGGTCATCCTTTGTTCGTTCGTTAGCTGCCGTTCTGCTGGTGCCGACAGTAAATCCAGTACATTGTTTTCGCTGGTGCGGAACAATCGACGTTGTTTGCAGATAAGTTTTGCTTTATTTTTTTTCCCTCGTTTGCTTTCTTTCCTTTTCCCTACTTTTACTCTACCTTGTAATCAAATAATAAGACACATTCCCGTTTATATAACGCTCTGCCCTCGTGCTTAAATGGCCGAGGGCGAAATACCATCTGATGTAATCATTGAAGTCCCTGATCCCCCTAATACTCGCATTGCTCCCCGTATAAAGCAGTACCCAGAAGGTTCCTCTGGGCCATGGGTGGTATATTTTCGGACCGGAGAGAAACCGGTTAATATATTAAAACTTTCTCGAGATCTGACTGCTAATTACCCGGCTGTAGCTCAGATAACACGTGTTCGGGCAAACAAGATACGTGTTCTAGTGAATGATCTCGGCCAAGCAAACGCGATTGCTTGCTGTGAGCGCTTTACACGGGAATTTAAAGCGTACGTGCCTTGTGTGGCCTGTGAAATCGATGGGGTAGTGTCCGAACCGGGCCTGAAATGCGAAGAACTGTTGGAGCACGGGGTTGGCTGCTTTAAGGACCCCTCTCTTGA